>NW_027485219.1:25000-27500 GCF_050908995.1 Andrena cerasifolii | reverse complement strand
ACGACTGACCGACCGACCGACCGACCGACCGACCGACCGACCGACCGACCGACCGAACGACCGACCGACCGACCGACCGAACGACCGACCGACGGACCGACCGACCGACCGACCGACGGACCGACCGACCGACCGACCGACCGACCGACCGACTGACCGACTGACCGACGGACCGACCGACCAACCGACCGACCGACCGCCCGACCGAACGACCGACCGACCGACCGATGGACTGACTGACCGACTGACCGACCAACTGACCGACTGACCGACTGACGGTCTGACTGACCGACTGACCGACTGACCGACCGACCGACCGACCGACCGACCGACCGACCGACCGACCGACGGACGGACTGACTGACCGACCGACCGAACGACCGACCGACCGACCGACCGATCGACCGACCGACCGACCGACCGAACGACCGACCGAACGACCGACCGACCGACCGACTGACCGACGGACCGACCGACCGACCGACCGACCGACCGACCGACCGACCAACCGACTGACCGACCGACAGACCGACGGACGGACTGACTGACCGACTGACCGAAAGACCGACCAACTGACCGACTGACCGACTGACCGACGGACCGACCGACTGACCGACTGACCGACTGACCGACTGACCGACTGACCGACCGACCGACGGACTGACTGACCGACTGACCGACCGACGGACTGACTGAAGGACTGACCGACCGACCGACCGACCGACCGACGGACTGACTGACCGACTGACCGACCGACCGATCGACCGACCGACCGACCGACCGACCGACCGACCAACCGACCGGCCGACGGACCGAACGACCGACCGACGGACTGACTGACCGACTGACCGACTGACAGACCGACCGAACGACCCACCGAACGACCGACCGACCGACCGACCGACCGACCGAGGGACTGACTGACCGACTGAACGACTGACCGACCGACCGACCGACCGACCGACCGACCGACCGACCGACCGACCGAACGACCGACCGACCGACCGACCGACCGACGGACCGACCGACCGACCGACCGACCGACCGACCGACCGACCGACCGACCATCCGACTGACTGACCGACTGACCGACCAACTGACCGACTGACCGTCTGACCGACCGACCGACCATCCGACCGACCGACCGACCGATCGACCGACGGATTGACTGACTGACTGACCGTCTGACCGACTGACCGACCGACCGACCGACCGACCGACCGACCGACCGACCGACCGACCGACCGACCGACCGAACGACCGACCGACCGACCGACCGACCGACGGACTGACTGACCGACCGACCGACCGACCGAACGACTGACCGACTGACCGACCGACCGACCGACCGACCGACCGACCGACCGACGGACAGACTGACTGACTGACCGACCGACCGACCGACCGACCGACCGACCGACCGACCGACCGACGGACTGACTGACCGACTGACCGACCGACCGATCGACCGACCGACCGACCGACCGACCGACCGACCAACCGACTGACCGACCGACAGACCGACGGACGGACTGACTGACCGACTGACCGAAAGACCGACCAACTGACCGACTGACCGACTGACCGACGGACCGACCGACTGACCGACTGACCGACTGACCGACTGACCGACTGACCGACCGACCGACGGACTGACTGACCGACTGACCGACCGACGGACTGACTGAAGGACTGACCGACCGACCGACCGACCGACCGACGGACTGACTGACCGACTGACCGCCCGACCGATCGACCGACCGACCGACCGACCGACCGACCGACCAACCGACCGGCCGACGGACCGAACGACCGACCGACGGACTGACTGACCGACTGACCGACTGACAGACCGACTGACAGACCGACCGAACGACCCACCGAACGACCGACCGACCGACCGACCGACCGACCGAGGGACTGACTGACCGACTGAACGACTGACCGACCGACCGACCGACCGACCGACCGACCGACCGACCGACCGACCGAACGACCGACCGACCGACCGACCGACCGACGGACCGACCGACCGACCGACCGACCGACCGACCGACCGACCGACCGACCATCCGACTGACTGACCGACTGACCGACCAACTGACCGACTGACCGTCTGACCGACCGACCGACCATCCGACCGACCGACCGACCGATCGACCGACGGATTGACTGACTGACTGACCGTCTGACCGACTGACCGACCGACCGACCGACCGACCGACCGACCGACCGACCGAACGACCGACCGACGGACTGACTGACCGACTGACCGACTGACAGACCGACCGAACGACCCACCGAACGACCGACCGACCGACCGACCGACCGACCGAGGGACTGACTGACCGACTGAACGACTGACCGACCGACCGACCGACCGACCGACCGACCGACCGACCGACCGACCGAACGACCGACCGACCGACCGACCGAACGACCGACCGACGGACCGACCGACCGACCGACCGACGGACCGACCGACCGACCGACCGACCGA
>NW_027485219.1:7500-10000 GCF_050908995.1 Andrena cerasifolii | reverse complement strand
CTGACCGACTGACAGACCGACCGAACGACCCACCGAACGACCGACCGACCGACCGACCGACCGACCGAGGGACTGACTGACCGACTGAACGACTGACCGACCGACCGACCGACCGACCGACCGACCGACCGACCGACCGACCGAACGACCGACCGACCGACCGACCGACCGACCGACGGACCGACCGACCGACCGACCGACCGACCGACCGACCGACCGACCGACCATCCGACTGACTGACCGACTGACCGACCAACTGACCGACTGACCGTCTGACCGACCGACCGACCATCCGACCGACCGATCGACCGACCGACCGACCGACCGAACGACCGACCGAACGACCGACCGACCGACCGACTGACCGACGGACCGACCGACCGACCGACCGACCGACCGACCGACCGACCAACCGACTGACCGACCGACAGACCGACGGACGGACTGACTGACCGACTGACCGAAAGACCGACCAACTGACCGACTGACCGACTGACCGACGGACCGACCGACTGAACGACTGACCGACTGACCGACTGACCGACTGACCGACCGACCGACGGACTGACTGACCGACTGACCGACCGACGGACTGACTGAAGGACTGACCGACCGACCGACCGACCGACCGACGGACTGACTGACCGACTGACCGACCGACCGATCGACCGACCGACCGACCGACCGACCGACCGACCAACCGACCGGCCGACGGACCGAACGACCGACCGACGGACTGACTGACCGACTGACCGACTGACAGACCGACCGAACGACCCACCGAACGACCGACCGACCGACCGACCGACCGACCGAGGGACTGACTGACCGACTGAACGACTGACCGACCGACCGACCGACCGACCGACCGACCGACCGACCGACCGACCGAACGACCGACCGACCGACCGACCGACCGACGGACCGACCGACCGACCGACCGACCGACCGACCGACCGACCGACCGACCATCCGACTGACTGACCGACTGACCGACCAACTGACCGACTGACCGTCTGACCGACCGACCGACCATCCGACCGACCGACCGACCGATCGACCGACGGACTGACTGACTGACTGACCGTCTGACCGACTGACCGACCGACCGACCGACCGACCGACCGACCGACCGACCGACCGACCGACCGACCGACCGACCGACCGACCGACCGACCGAACGACCGACCGACCGACCGACCGACCGACGGACTGACTGACCGACCGACCGACCGACCGAACGACTGACCGACTGACCGACCGACCGACCGACCGACCGACCGACCGACCGACGGACAGACTGACTGACTGACCGACCGACCGACCGACCGACCGACCGACCGACCGACCGACCGACCGACCGACCGACCGACCGACCGAGGGACTGACTGACCGACTGAACGACTGACCGACCGACCGACCGACCGAACGACCGACCGACCGACCGACCGACCGACCGACGGACTGACTGACCGACTGACCGACTGACCGACTGACCGACCAACTGACCGACTGACCGACCGACCGACCGACCGACCGACCGAGGGACTGGCTGACCGACTGACCGACTGACCGACCGACCGACCGACTGAACGACCGACCGACCGACCGACCGACCGACGGACCGACTGACCGACTGACCGACCAACTGACCGACCGACCGACCGACCGACCGACCGACCGACCAACCGACCGGCCGACCGACCGAACGACCGACCGACCGACTGACTGACCGACTGACCGACCAACTGACCGACCGACCGACCGACCGACTGACCGACTGACCGAACGACCGACCGACCGACCGACTGACCGACTGACCGACCAACTGACCGACTGACCGACCGACCGACCGACCGACCGACCGAGGGACTGGCTGACCGACTGACCGACTGACCGACCGACCGACCGACTGAACGACCGACCGACCGACCGACCGACCGACCGACGGACCGACTGACCGACTGACCGACCAACTGACCGACCGACCGACCGACCGACCGACCGACCGACCGACCGACCGACCGACCGACGGACCGACCGACCGACCGACCGACCGACCGACCGACTGACCGAACGACCGACCGACCGACCGACTGACCGACCGACCGACCGACCGACCGACCGACTGACCGACCAACTGACCGACTGACCGTCTGACCGAACGACCGACCATCCGACCGACCGAACGACCGACCGACCGACCGACTGACCGACCGACCGACCGACCGACCGACCGACCGACCGACCGACCGACCGACCGACCGACCGAACGACCGACCGACGGACCGACCGACCGACCGACCGACGGACCGACCGACCGACCGACCGACCGACCGACTGACCGACTGACCGACGGACCGACCGACCAACCGACCGACCGACCGCCCGACCGAACGACCGACCGACCGACCGACGGACTGACTGACCGACTGACCGACCAACTGACCGACTGACCGACTGACGGTCTGACTGACCGACTGACCGACTGACCGACCGA
>NW_027485218.1:0-47140 GCF_050908995.1 Andrena cerasifolii | reverse complement strand
TTTTTTAAATTTTTTTTTTAATTTTGTTTTAATTATTTACAATTTTTTTCAAAAAATTTTTATTCATGTTTTTAAAATTTTTTTCTTAATTTTTTAAATTTTTTTTTAAAAAAATTGTTTTAATTTTTTAACAAAATTTAAAAAAATCTCTTTTTTTCATTTTTTTTGAATTTTTTAAAAAATTTGAAATTTTTTTTTTTAATTTTCTTATAATTTTTTATTTTTTTTTTACATTTTTAAAAAATTATTTTACTAAAGTTTTTTAATTTTTTTGTAAATTTTGTTTTAATTTATTAACAAATTTTTTAAAAAATTATTTTTTATTTATTTTTTAAATATATTTTTTTTAATTTTTTAATTTTTTAAAATTTTTTTAAAATTTTTTAAAAAATTTTGTAAATTTTTTTTTTATTTTTTTCAATTTTTTTTTTAAATTTTTGATAATTTTTTTAAAATATTTTTTTAAAAAAAAATTGATTTAATTTTTTACTAAAATTTAAAAAAAAGTTTATTTTTTTTAATTTTGTTTTAATTTTGGTTTAATTTATTAACAATTTTTTTTTAAAAAATTTTATTTATTTTTAATTTTTTTTTTATTTTTTAATTTTTTTTATTTTTCTTTTAAATTTTGTATATATTTTTTTATTCAAAATTCTTTTTTATATTTAAAATTTTTATTTTATTTTTTTATTTATTTATTTCTTTTAAATTTTATTATTATTATTTTTATTTTAATTTTTTTTTAAATTTATTTAACAATTTTTTAACAATTTATTTATGTTTTTTAAATTTTTATTTAAATTTTTTAAAAAAATTTTTTTAATTTTTTAATTTTTTGAAAAAATTTTTTTTAATTTTTTAATTTTTTTTTATAAAATTTGTTTTAATTTTTTAACGAAATTAAAAAAATTCTTTATTTTTGATTTTTTTTCAATTTGTTAAAATTTTTTAAAAAATTATTAAAATTATTTTTATTTGTTTTTAAAATTTTTTCTTCATTTTTAAAAATTTTTTTTTTTAATTTTTTAAAAATTTTATTTTTTAACTTTTTTTAAAAAAATTTTTTTTAATTTTTTAAAAATTTATTTTTTAACTTTTTTTAAAAAAATGTTTTAATTTTGTAACAAAATTAAAAAAAATTCTTTATATTTTATTTTTTTTCCAATTTTTTTATTTTTTTTCCAATTTTTTTTATTTTTTTTTTATTTTTTTTTTCTAATTTTTTTTATTTTCTTATCATTTTTTTATTTTTTCTTAATTTTTAAAAAAAATTTTACTAATTTTTTTAAATTTTTTTTAATTTTGTTTTAATTATTTACAATTTTTTTCAAAAAATGTTTATTCATGTTTTTAAAATTTTTTTCTTAATTTTTTAAATTTTTTTTAAAAAAAATTGTTTTAATTTTTTAACAAAATTTAAAAAAATCTCTTTTTTTCAATTTTTTTAAATTTTTTAAAAAGTTTAAAAAAATTTTTTAATTTTCTTATAATTTTTATTTTTTTTTAAATTTTTAAAAAATTATTTTACTAAAGTTTTTTAATTTTTTTGTAAATTTTGTTTTAATTTATTAACAAATTTTTTAAGAAATTATTTTTTATTTATTTTTTAAAATATATTTTTTTTAATTTTTTAATTTTTTTAAATTTTTTAAAATTTTTTTAAAAATTTTATAAATAATTTTTTTATTTTTTTCAATTTTTTTTTAAATTTTTGATAATTTTCTTAAAATATTTTTTTAAAAAAAATTTGTTTTTATTTTTTACTAAAATTTAAAAAAAATTATTTATTTTAAAATTTTTTTTTTAATTTTGGTTTAATTTATTAACAGAATTTAAAAAAATTTATTTATTTTTTAAAATATTTTTTTTTAAATTTTTTAATTTTTAAATTTTTTTTAAATTTTTAACAAAATTAAAAAAATCTTTATTTTTGATTTTTTTTCAATTTGTTAAATTTTTTTAAAAAATTTTTAAAAAATTTTTTAAAATTATTTTTATTTATGTTTTTAAATTTTTTTCTTCATTTTTTAAATTTTTTTTATATTTTTTTTTAAATTTTGTTTTAATTTTTTACAATTTTTTTAAAAAAAATTTTATTCATGTTTTAAAATTTTTTTCTTAATTTTTTAATTTTTTTTTAAAAAATTTGTTTTAATTTTTTAACAAAATTAAAACAAAATTCTTTATTTTTAATTTTTTTTCAACTTTTTAAAATTTTTTTAATTTTTTTTTAAATTTTGATTTAATTTTTTACAATTTTTTTAAAAAAAATTTTATTCATGTTTTTAAAAATTTTTTCTTAATTTTTAAAATTTTTTAAAAATTTTTTTTAAAAATTTGTTTTAATTTTTTACTAAAATTAAAAAAAAAAATTTATTTTTTAAATTTTTTTTTTAAATTTTGGTTTAATTTATTAACAATTTATATTTTATTTTTGTTATTTGTTTTTTTTTTTATTTTTTAATTTTTTTTATTTTTCTTTTAATTTTTGTATATATTTTTTTATTTAAATTTTTTTATATTTTAATTTTTTTTTATTTTTTTATTTTTTTTATTTATTTATTTCTTTTAAAATTTTTTTATTATTTTTTTTATTTTAATTTCTTTTTTAATTTTTTTTTAAATTTTTTAACAATTTTTTAAAAATTATTTTTATTTATTTTTTTTAATTTTTTTCTTAATTTTTTTTAATTTTTTTGAATTTTTTAATTTTTAAATTTTTTTTAAATGTTTTTAATTTTTTTTTAATTTTTAATTTTTTTTTTTTAAATTTTTAATTTTTTTTTAAAAAAATTTGTAATTTTTTTTTAAAAAATTTGTAATTTTTTTTTTTAAAATTTGTAATTTTTTTTTTAAATTTAAAAAATTTTTTTTTAAATTTTGTTTTAATTTTTTACAATTTTTTAAAAAAAAATTTATTCATGTTTTTAAATTTTTTTCTTAATTTTTTAAATTTTTTTAAAAATTTTATTAAAAAATTTGTTTTAATTTTTTACTAAAATTTAAAAAAAAATTATTTATTTTTTAAATTTTTTTGTAATTTTGGTTTAATTTATTAACAAATTTTTTTTTATTTTTTTATTTTTTTTAAAAAATTTTTTTTTATTTTTTAATTTTTTTGAATTTTTAAAATTTTTTTTAAATGTTTTTAATTTTTTTTTAAATTTTAATTTTTTTTTTAAAAAAAATTTAATTTTTTTTTAAAAAATCTTTAATTTTTTTTTTAAATTTAAAATTTTTTTTAATTTTTTACAATTTTTAAAAAAAAAATTTATTCATGTTTTTAAATTTTTTTTCTTAATTTTTAAATTTTTTTAAAAATTTTATTAAAAAATTTGTTTTAATTTTTTACTAAAATTTAAAAAAAAAATTTATTTATTTTTTTAATTTTTTTTTAAATTTTGGTTTAATTTATTAACAATTTTTTTTATTTTTTATTTATTTTTAAATTTTTTTTTTATTTTTCAATTTTTTTTATTTTTTTTTAAATTTTGTATATATTTTTTTATTTAAATTTTTTTTTATATTTTAAATCTTTTTTTATTTATTTATTTCTTTTAAATTTTATTTATTATTTTTTTTATTTTAACTTTTTTTTAAATTTTTAAAATTTTTCTTAAGAATTTTTTTAAAATTATTTTTATTTATGTTTCTTAAATTTTTTTCTTATTTTTAAAAAAAAAATTATTTATTTTTAAAATATTTTTTTTAATTTTTTAATTTTTTTTAAATTTTTAATTTTTTTTTAAAAAAATTTTTATTTTTTTTTTAAATTTTGTTTGAATTTTTTACAATTTTTTAAAAAAAATTTTATTCATGTTTTTAAATTTTTTTTCTTAATTTTTTAAATTTTTTTAAAAAATTTTATTAAAAAATTTGTTTTAATTTTTTACTAAAATTTAAAAAAAAATTATTTATCTTTTTAAATTTTTTTTAAAATTTTGGTTTAATTTATTAACATTTTTTTTTATTTTTTATTTTTTTTTAAATTTTTTTTTTATTTTTTAATTTTTTTATTTCTTTTTAAATTTTGTATATATTTTTTTATTTAATTTTTTTTTATATTTTAAATCTTTTTTTATTTTTTTATTTTTTTTATTTATTTATTTCTTTTAAATTTTATTTATTATTTTGTTTATTTTAACTTTTTTTTAAATTTTTAAAATTTTTCTTAACAATTTTTTTAAAATTATTTTTATTTATGTTTCTTAAATTTTTTTCTTATTTTTTAAAAAAAAATTATTTATTTTTTAAAATATTTTTTTTAATTTTTTAATTTTTTTTAATTTTTTTAAATCTTTAAAAAAAAAATTTTCTATATTTTTTAAATTTAAAAAAAATCTGTATTTTTTAATTTTTTTCATTTTTAAAAAAAAATTTAATTTTTTTTAATTCTTTTTTAATTTTCTAATAACTCTTTTCTTTTTTTTAATTTTTTAAAATTTTCTTATAATTTTTTTTTAATTTTTTTAAATTTGTAAAAAAAAATTTCGTAATTACTTTTATTTTTAAATTTTTTTTTATTTGTCTTTTAAATTTTGTACATATTTTTTTATTTAATTTTTTTTTTATATTTAAAATTTTTATTTTATTTTTTTATATATTTATTTCTTTTAAATTTTTTTTATTTTTTTTATTTTAATTTTTTCTTTAATTTTTTAACAAGTTTTTTAACAATTTATTTATGTTTTTTAAATTTTTTTTTAATTTTTTAGAAAAAATTTTAATTTTTTAATTTTTTAATTTTTTTTTTTAAAATTTGTTTTAATTTTTTAACAAAATTAAAAAAAATTCTTTATTTTTTATTTTTTTTCTCAACTTTTTTAAATTTTTTTTTTATTTTTTTAATTTTTTTAATTTTTTTTAAATTTTGTATATATTTTTTTTATTTAAAATTTTTTTTATATTTTAAATCTTTTTTTATTTTTTTATTTTTTTTATTTATTTATTTCTTTTAAATTTTATTTATTATTTTTTTTATTTTAACTTTTTTTTAAATTTTTAAAATTTTTCTTAACAATTTTTTTAAAATTATTTTTTTTTATGTTTCTTAAATTTTTTGCTTATATTTAAAAAAAAATTATTTATTTTTTAAAATATTTTTTTTAATTTTTTAATTTTTTTTAATTTTTTAAATCTTTAAAAAAAAAATTTTCTATATTTTTTAAATTTAAAAAAAATCTGTATTTTTTAATTTTTTTCATTTTTAAAAAAAAATTTAATTTTTTTTAATTCTTTTTTAATTTTCTAATAACTCTTTTCTTTTTTTAATTTTTTAAAATTTTTTTATAATTTTTTTTTAATTTTTTTAAATTTGTAAAAAAAAAATTTCTTAATTACTTTTATTTTTAAATTTTTATTTTATTTTTTAATTTTTTTCTTTTAATTTTTGTATATATTTTTTATTTAAATTTTTTTTTATTTTTTTATTTTTTTATTTATTTATTTCTTTTAAATTTTTTTATTATTTTTTTATTTTAACTTTTTTTAGTGTTACGTGCCGCGGCCTTTTTAGTGTTCGAGCGGCGCGTTTTAAATAGCCAAATTCTGATTAGGGATACCCCACAGTCGTTAGACTATCAGAATTTCCTATCGTTACGTATAGAATGGCAAGGAGGCTCGCCGCACTGGTAACAGTCAATTATTTAAATTTTAAATGTCTAAGTACCTTATCAGATGGATAAGGGGTAGATTTTGGGATCGTTGGTGCTCTAGTCCCGTACGGGTCTTTTCAATGGAATCAGATAGGTAATGGATGAGTAGAATTTAATAGTAAATAAAGTTTTAATGATTAAATAATGAATGGATGTAAAACATTTAACAGAACTGAATATGAACAAATCAATCAATAATTTACAAAGAATAGACGTTTGTGAAATCGGTATAATTCCTGACTAGGGGAATCCCACAGTCGTTTGACTGTCAGAAATTATCGTTAGGTACGAATTAATTATAACGGTGTATTTTCGTGTACAAAAAGAGATAAGATGTGCAACTCACCAGACAGTCACAATAATATAAATGTTAATCTGCTTTTAAATTTGCTTTTTGAGTTTTGGAAAACTTTCTGGATCGCTGATAAACCTTGAAGCTTGTGTAGTTCTGAGTCGCTGATAAACCTGAATCAGAAAAGAGGATGAAACGCGAACACGCACACACTTGGTTATCGTTTTGAATAGTACTGAGTTGAATTATGAAATGAAACTGAATAATAATAATTTTAACTAGTAGATACAATAAAAATTTGGATTAAATCGTTAACAGAATAAATAGTTTCGAAGTTATTAGAATATTTGTTTCGCAAAGTCGAGTCTTTCACGCGGTTACACAGTAGACCGGAGAACTCTAGCTCTAAAACACTTGCGGACCCCAATGACACGCACCTCACGATTTACCGTCACAGAGTGTCGCAGCTTCACGCTCTCGGCAGCGACCACAGTGGGTCCGTACCGAAAATGCTTACGCTGCATTTTATCGCTCGGCCGCGTTACCATGGGCCCGTCTACTTAACGAGGCGGTGTGTGTGTGCGTTTTCACGTCCATCCATCAGACTCCCGATTCAAATATATGATCAATCTTTACGGAATATTCATACTCACAGGAAAACATGACGTCTCACATACAATTTCGCACAGCTAAAGGTCCTCCCTTAATGTTCATGATTTCATATACACAATTTCTGACTAGGGGAATCCCACAGTCGGTTGACTATCAGAAATTGTGTTGGGTATTCAAATTTTAACAACAATTTTTAATTAATTACTAATTCACACATGCGACAAGATCGTGGGAAGGCGCGGTTCCCTGCACCGGATGTAGAGCATACAATTTCGTCAGTCTTCTAAGAAATGATCCAGTCTGCGCATTCCCGCTGTAGCCGTTACTGATTATGTTACAATGTTTAACGCGACGGTCAGAGGTGTGCTCAACGAGGGTTCTTCCACAATGCTGCAAAGCATTGTTGAAACGCAACCCTGCCGCTTACATAAAACGGATTCGGCACAGAAGGAGAATCACTGGGTCTTTCCGAACGCGACTCTCTGGTGAGAACGCCGCTGCGTCAGCACCGCCTTATCTGTATCGCGGGACGGCAGTGCGTTGAGACGACGACGTTCCAAGAAAAGGGGTTTTTGTTCTATCAAAAATATTATTAATTAATAGGCAGGAGTATGATCAACGAGGGATTTCCTATAACGCTAGGCGTTGTTGATGCATACCCTGACTTAAAAGAAAAATTTTACGTTCCGAACGTAACATCCCTCCCTCCTTGGAACCATCGTCGTCCCCGACGATGTATACTGAAGGTATAAGGTACGGTAGCGCTTATGATCGTATATGTATATGGACGTACAGGCTCAGGTTGCATTGGACTAGGGAATTCCCATAATGTTTGCACATTGACGCAATGCAATCCCGTTACAATTTAAGTGGGTTTAAATAGGGGTTCGTATATTAGGTCGTGAATGACGCGCAGATGATGGTTAGGTTTGTACCGCGTGTATCGCGTAATCGTGGTGCCTCCGACATACAGATGTATTGGCCCCGTCCGTTCACCGAGCGTCACCACCTCGTACGCACAGTCCAGTACGGTTTTACTGACGGTTGGGCAGCTCTCCACATCAATTGTGACTATTTCTGGACACTGCCGTAGCAAGCCACAAATGTCCTCATCAGTGATACCTTGGCTTTCTCTGCAGTGGACCTCTACCAAGCCCTTGAGGAATTGTAGCATCCACCCTCCGACAGTCGGATGCATGTAGTTGATATTTAGGATTTTTAGTTTTTCCAATTTCCGGAGTGGTTCCAGAACGAATTCTCCTTTGATGTTTGTGCAACCACTCAGATTTAAAGATGTTACTTCCCCCATGTATAGGCCAATCTCTGAGACAAGGCCAGAAGCAACCCATCCGCAGAAGGTAAGACTCAGGGCTGTTATACTCCGATATTTTGAGGGGAAAGAGACAGCCATCTCTACCGGGCCCAGCTCCAGCTCGGCAAAATCTCCCCTTTCAACTGCCTCGTTGCCTTCCTCCATTTCCATTTCAGGCATGGGCTCCTCGAAACCACAGAAGTGCAACTCCAAGGTTGTTAGGGTCGTCTGCAGGTCTGAGTTGTTAATTAACGCCTGCAAAATACTATGGTCTATTAAATTTTTACATATACTGATCTTTAAATAATTCAGATTTCGCAACCCTTGAAGAGTGGTTGCTAGGTTTGAAGGTTTTAATTGTTCGCATCGGTAGAGAGAAAATGTTTCTAAATTTTTGTTGATTGCCGGAAGGGACTTCCCAGTGATGTCCGTATTCGTAACACAGAAAGACTTTAGAATTCCTGCTAGGGCCAGGACCTTAAAGAGTTCAGGATCCACGGGACCCTCACATTTCCCCAGTTTGAGGCAAGTAAGACGTGGTGCCCCCGACTCCAGGTCTCTCAAGGTCGATGGCCGGATCGTCACAGCAGTTAGATCTATTGCTTGCAGTTCTGGACAACTTCTTATGGCAATGGAGATAACTTGGGGTCTCAAACATTTTGCCAATGGTTCTTCATCTATCCGTATGCTCCTTAGCTGACTACCTGCTCTCTTCAGGAACCAGTAAAATGACTTAGTGCTCACTATCGTCCCTTCCCATGCATTTGGCCAGCACCAGTCATTCAGGTCGATATGGCGAAGACCGTGATACGAGGCGAGGCTTCCGAGTCGCCACCTTCTAGAGACCATCTCTAGACGGCTCCTGTCAGCAAACGGCAAATAGTTGGCAATTTTAGAGATGCATTCTATTGGGAGTGGAATCCGTTCACGCAAATCAAACCCAGGGAATGGGTTCACGTCAGGTCGTGGGGGAATTAACTTGGTGCTGTGCCACGAGTCCGCCATCAGCACCCTTAGCTTCCTCTTATGGCATATTATTCCTACGTCCGCCGCAGCCAAAGCCTTCTTTGCTCCGTCTATAGACTTAAATGTCACGAAAGCATTGTTCCCTGATGTCTTCCGCAGCACCACCACATGTTCAACTCCATACGGGTGAAATATCTCCATCAGTTTCTCCTTTTTGGTGTACGGCGCCAAACGGCTGACGAAGAGTCGCCGATCGAGAATCTCTGGCCGGGAGAAACTGGACGATGCCATTTCGCTAGTGTACAGACAGTCACAGAAAGCAAGACCAAAATTATGAAATAACAAAATCATTGTCGAAGAAGGAAAAGAACATAAGAAGAATCGTAACTAACAACAAGTTCTGACAAGGGAATTCCCATAGTCCTTGGACTGTCAGGGTTTGTTATTAAGTATACATGTTTCTAGCAGTTTATCATCGCCCTTTGAATAGGTAACGGTGGTCTGTTTTCTGAAATAGACAATTCTTGAATTTCTTCAGTGGATCCCAGAAATAATAGACCATCAATCCTATTATAATCAAGGCCTGTGCCGCTATTGTTCCGTACGTCAATGACAAATGTGATTTTCTTGCTCGGTGATGTTCTCCAATTTCCTCTAGTTGGGCTTCAATTTCATACAAAGAATCAGATGTGCGTTCCAGTTTGTTATTGTCTTGAAACTATATCCGCTCAATAGCGATGTATGTAATTTTCCGTTGCGCGCAGTACTCAAAGCCGTGATAAAGCGATGCGTTGCAGTAATGTAATGTTTCAAAGAAATTTCAACAGATTCTGAATATTGACTCATTGCTAAACTATAGTTCAAAGCTAACTGTTTATCAATTTGCATTTCTAAGTCGGGTCAGCGTCATCTCTCAACCTGAATCAGTCAAATCAATCAGGACTCCAATTTAATTGTAATTTATCAACATGTTTGGTGAGCATTTTACCAGCTTCATCTCTTAACAAAACATTGTTTCCTTCTAGTATCCCAATAATTTTATATGGTCCGTGATAGTGCCGGGCAAATTTCCCTCTTTTTGGTTCTACCAAAACAAGTACCGTATCTCCTATTTTTCCTTTGAAGGGACGGGCGTTTCTATCATAATACAACTTTGATCTTTCTTTTGCCTGAACCAAATTTTGTCCTGCTATTACTTGCATCTCCGAAAGTCGCGTTATTAGATCATGTAAATATGAATTGTATGTGACCAAATTCTTGTCGTCCGGGAATGAACTCGGGCAACGCGCAAGTTTGCCAAAAACTAATTCATACGGGGTAAAATTTGTGGCTTCATGGACAGATGTATTATAAGAAAACATAGCAAAGGGTACTAATCTATCCCAATCGTCAAAATCATTCATGTAATGGCTAATGTATTCGGTTAACACTATGTGACTTCTTTCCAATGCACCATTGGTTTGGGGTCTATACCCGGATGTAGTGACATGTTGAATTTTGAAGATTTTTGCTAAGTTCCGAATTATCTTATTAATGAAACTAGTCCCTTTGTCCGTTAGTATTGCGCGTGGCGTTCCATACTGCAATATAAGGTTAGTAACCAGTGCGTGAGCTATAGTTTCTGCTTTTATGTCCGGAACAGGGACAGCTATGCAATATTTTGTCAAATTATCTTGCATAGTTAGTATATGTTTGTTCCCGCTGGGAGTAGTGGGTAAAGGACCTACAGTGTCTAATGATACTTTAGAAAATGGCTCCAAAGGAGTGTCAGTGATTAACATTGGTTCACGAGTTTTAGTTCTTACTAATTTTTGATTCTGGCAACTATTGCAAGTACGGATATAATTTTGAATATCGTTGCGCATACCTGGCCAATAAAATCGTTCTCGAATTCTGCAATATGTCTTTGTTAAACCCTTATGTCCTCCTACCAAACTTTCATGTAACTCTGAAATGATTTTCAGACGAAGTTCTTCCGGAGGCACCTGAGTGTTTCCGTAACAAAGGGCTATTTCGATACTGCTGTCCTCAAATGTATTCCTTAATATTTCTATTAACGTACCTTGAGGTAATTCGTCTGTAAAGTCGCCATTCTGTGAGATTCTTAGACCCTTTATATCTAAATCTGAAAGAATTTTCCTTAGGTTCTGTAGCCCAAGTTCCAAATCCCGAGTAGAAATTTTATCAAAATGTTTCCTTTTTACGACTACGCTAAATATTCTATTTTTACCGCGCTTTGTTATTAGTATTTGTCCCACTCTGGGCTTTGCCTCTTTTAAGTCGTTCGCATTGATGATGCCTAGGTCGGAGAGCAATATACTCACTGGTGTAACAAGTTCACAATCGGACGAAATGAAATGTACATAGTTTGATCTGTAATACGTTAGATTTTGTCTCGTAGAAGTTACGATGTCTTTACTTTTGTATTGCTTGCTGCGAGATTCGAATTCTAGATCCGGAGGTATGTAATCAGCGTCCGGGATGTATATGGATGATGAATTTGAGATTTGTGGGAAAAGTTGTCTAGGAGTAGATTTTTGAACGATAGGTTGCCTACCTCCCTCCTTGGGAGTTCGATCAACCGTTGAATTTGGAAATGGTGTCGAAAGTGCTATAGGGTTTGGATCTACGGTCGGGGTAGGTAAGATTGAACTGTATCTAGGCCTGTTAACGATTGTGCTATCAGGCACTCTTGTTGCAGTTATTTCTAGTTCTGATTCTTCCGGAATATTTTTCAGCTGAGGTGCTTTACTGGCTGTTTCCTCACGCCTTGGATTTGGAATTTGACTACCTTTTTCAGAATCTCTAGCTTGTTGTAATAATTTTTCTATACGTCTATTTAACTCTTCGTCTCCAGTATCATCATCGTATGGATCCAAATCTTGTAATATTTCCTGTCTACGTTCATCTAAAGTGTCTCCTTCAGAAAGGGCATCTAATAAAACTATTTCCTCTTCAAGTTCCTGTAATTGAGCGCTTTTATCTAATAATGATTTTTCAAATCTATTAAAAGACCCTTGTAGTTCTTCTAAATCTATAAATGTGGACTTCTGTTTGTTCTGATCATCTGTATTACTATCGCGAACTTCGGGTAAATTAATGGCAATAGTTTTCTCTACTTCGGACTCGCTCCCTTTTTCCCGCAATTCCGTACCGGCCACTGCACTTTGTGAATCTGGAATTTTAGGATTCTCCACCATCTGTTTAGGATGAAATCCCAGATTCGGCAGTGTACTCCTACGTTGACGGAATATGGGCGGATCTGACTGTTCGTCATCGGAATCGACGTCCTCTACTAGAGAAAGTTCTTTTGATCTACCTAATTCTTGTGTTTTTGATGGTCCCAGAGCTTCAGTAGCTTGAAACTTTGCTCGCGTTCTAGTTGCTATTGCACTGGTATTTAAAGGTACAGGTATCCTCGGTTTAGATATTGAACTTACTGGTCTCCCTAATTTTGGTTTTCCTGGTAAACTAGCTATTCTTTCCTTAGGTTTGGAAGCTTCAGATTCCGAAGATGTCGGGGTTCGTTTGCCCGTTGTGGAGGGTTTATTTATTGATAATAATTTTGGGCAATCAGGTGCTAACTCCGACTTTGTATTATCAGAGGAATCCGATAAACTGAAATCATCAGACGAACATAGTTCATTTACTATGACTGGATTCCTTGATAAGGCATCAGCATTTGTGTTTAATTTTCCTGCCTTGTGAATAAATTCATACTCATAATCTCGCAATTTTAGTCGCCAGCGGATCAATCGTTGCCCTGGATCTTTTATTGAATTAATCCATCGTAGCGGTTCGTGATCACTGACTAGGGTAAATTTACGGCCATATAAATATGGTCTGAAGTGTAAAATGGCATAAAGGACTGCCAAACATTCCTTTTCTGTAGTGAAATAATTTTGTTCCGGTTTAGTTAAAATTCTCGAAAGATATGCAACTGGGAGATCTTGACCATTTACTTCCTGACTGAGTACAGCGCCTATGGCATAGTCTGACGCATCTGTAGTTAAGGTGAACGGACTATTAAAATTTGGATACTGAAGTATGGGACTTGCCTAATAGAAATTGCCTAATATTTTTCTGATTTTTCGGACGAGGGAAATTCTTTACTGCACTAATCTTTTTGGGATCCGGTTTTACACCTGAGTGACTAATAACATGTCCTAGGTAAGCAACTTCTATTTTGAGGAACTCGCATTTATCGGGTTGTAAAGTTAATTTAGCATCGGCCAAACGCATGAATAAACGACGAATTTTCTTTTCATGTTCTTCTAAATTTTTGGCATATACCACGATATCATCCAAATAAACGAAAACTTCTACACCCTGTAACCCGCGTAAGACTTGATCCATTAGCCTTAGAAAAGTCGCTGGAGCATTTTTGAGACCTTCCGGCATTCGGATGTATTCATAATGACCATTTGGGGTTGTGAAGGCTGTTTTTTGTCTATCTTTAGGATCCATTTCAATTTGTTGAAATCCGCTTGCTAAGTCAAACGTAGAGAAATATCGGGCTTCACCTAAGTGATCCAGAATATCGGTAATGTTCGGTAATGGATATGCATCGCCAATGGTTTTCTCATTAAGATTACGGAAATCTATGACTATTCTCCATCTCAGATTGCCTTTAGAATCCGGTTTTTTAGGAACAATCCAAATGGGCGAATTATACGGTGAATTTGAAGGTGCTATTATTCCGTTATTTAGTTTATTACGAACCTGTTTTTCTATTTCATCTTTATGAACCGGAGGAAAACGATACTGTCGCGTATTCACAGGAACATCATCTACTGTGGGGATTCTATGTTTAATGTATGAGGTACATGGTAATTTATCGCAAGGCAAGTGGAATCGTTCTGGAAATTCTTTAATGATTTTAATTACATGATCCCGTTCTTCTTCGTTCAAATGATCGAGACGCAATTTTTTTATGATTTCTAAAACTCTGTCTTCCGCGATTGGCAAGGTCTCAACTTCTGTATCAGAATCGAAATAATTTTGTTCTTCTTCGGGGAAGTTATGGTACTCGAATGGTATTAATTCTTGTGGCGGAATTTCGACTTCGACATCCTTATCCGTCGTATTAACGGCAAAGACGTGACATGCGCCTTGGTCATTTACAGACACAACAGCTTCGCCAATGTACAAACCATCTATAGTTTCAATTTTAGGTAGATATCCCTCTTTTAAATCATGATTCGTAACGTCAATGGCAACCGCTTTTCTAGTACGTGCTTTTAAATACAAAAGTCGGGGTTCTACACTACGAGGTACTGGATCATGGCCAATAAAAGGTATGGGTTTAATAGGATCGCTTCGTGTTACCAATGTGTTATGAGCGAAGGAGATTTCAGCCTGCTCTTGTGTGAGATACTCTTTACCTAATATACCATCGCAACGCAGTACAAATGAAGATCTTACGACATGAAATTTTACGGGTTTGCCTAATAATGTAATTATTGTGGTACCTAAAGTCTCTGTCATATCCGGAGTTATTCCTGAGATAGCAACTGATTCATGAAGTGCGACTGAAACGTTGTCGTCAAGGGCGCTTAATTTGATTACGTTTATATCTGCTCCTGTATCTACGAGGAAATATGCACAACCCATATTCAGCTCTTTACCCATCATTTTTACTAGTGGGGATTCGGGTTTTTCTACCGTTGCAATTTTTTTTGGTTTGCTAGAAATTTTACTGTTGCATGACGCTCCTTTTCCGAATGACTCGACGTCGCGTCCGTCCGTCGGGTCATTTGTGCGTTTAAATGACCGGTTCTATCTTCGGGTTTAGTATTTCTATTATATGGAGAACTCGGTCTCGTTGATGGAGGAATAGGAGATGGAGATCTTGGTCTAGGCCATTGAGAATACCTATCTCTTGCTGAACGTGGTGGTTCATTACTGTTTGTATTATAATGATCGTACGGGTAATAATTAGGATATGGCATTGGCGGATAGAAATAAGGCGAGTAGTACGGATGTGGAGGAAATCCCGGTGGATTGTAATAATGATTGTATGGTTCCCTGTTGCGTGATGGGGATTTTAAAATTCCTACTGGCGATCCGGTTACGTCAGGATTGGGACTCGGTGAACGTGTGCGATTCTCTTCTTCGTTTCGAATTGCATAATTTTGATAGCGAGGAGGGTTAATGGATTGGCGATTAGCGTAATCCTGATAGTAAGAATTGGATGATCTAGAATAGTTATTATTCTGATTAAATGATACTTTCTGGATTTCATTCGATGGTAATATTCCGGATTTCATTCGCGTTTCTATACGCGCTGCAAATTTTCTCGCATCGTCTAAAGTTTTAGGGTCACGCGCATCTACTGAGCGCGCTATTTCATCTGGAAGTCCACGAATATAAGCTTCCAATCCGCATTCTTTTAATGGTAATAACATTTGTTCTGCATTATTCCCATAACTATCCTCTAACGCAACTCGAGCTCCGCTAATTAATATGTTTAATCTGTCATAAAAATCGCTAACTGATTCGTCCTTTTTCATCCGAATATTTTCTATTTCGTGTTGATAGTAAGGATAATTTTTGCCCGGTGCGAATCTACCCTTTAGATGTTTAATTAGTTCATTAACTGTAGTAAATGTTTTTCCATACGTGCTATCGCGAGCTGAACCCTTCAATTTTCCTAATATTGATTTTAGAAACGAGCCCTCTAATGCAGGAGGCACTAATGCTGCGCTGTTTTGTACATCCTGTACAAAATCCTTAAGAGGAACGCCCTTCCCATCAAAGTACGGAATATTTAAAGTACTATTTTGAATAGTCAAGCACTCCGCCATGGAGGTCATCATTGCGCTTGCGTCTTGAGACATCTTTAATTATTTGTAATAGGAACAAAATACCGCGCTACCACGACCACATTAACAATTGTGTAATTTTGTAAAATGGAAAATTTTTATAATTCTATCTGATTTCAATGAATATGAGCACCCAGGAATTCTTGCAAGAAAATTCCTGGTATCCCACCGCTGCCACCAGATCTGTTACGTGCCGCGGCCTTTAGTGTTCGAGCGGCACGATTTTTAGACGCAATATCGATTAGGGGTATCCCACAGTCGTTAGACTATAAAGTATTGCTGGATTGAGTTTATGATTTAGAAAAAGCAAGGAAGCTCGCCGCAGTCGTAACAGTCGATTCTTTTAGTTAATAATTATTTAGGTACCTTCTCAGAAGGAGAAGGGGTAGATTTTGGGATCGTCGTTGCTCCAGTCCCATACGGGTCTTTTCAATGGAATCAGATAGGTTATTCACTAGTAGAGTTTGAGTATAAATAAAGTTTTAATGTTGAATAACGGATAAAATCAAAAGAACATAACATAAATTATGGAAATGATCGATCAATAATTGTATAAAGTTCAGGTACTAATATAATTGATTATAATTTCTGACTAGGGAAATCCCACAGTCGTTTGACTGTCAGAAATTATTAGTTAGATGCATTAAATTTTAACAGTGCCAAATAAGTGGTAAAGAAAAAGATAAGAAAGGGAACTCACCAGACAGTCGCAATAATATAAATGTAAATCTGCTTTTAAATTTGCTTTTTGAGTTTTGGAAAACTTTCTGGATCGCTGATAAACCTGAATCAGAAAGAAGGATTAGACGCGAAAACACACACACACACACACTTGATTTGAATTATAAATTGAAACGGACATAATGTAAATTAAATTATTAACTGAGTAAGTTAAGCGAATAATTAGTTTTGAAAAGTTTAGGATTTGAATTGTTTCGCAAAGTTGAGTCTTTCACGCGGTTACACAGTAGACCGGAGAACTCTAGCTCTATAAGACTTCGCGGACCCAATGACACGCACCTCACGATTTATCGTCACAGAGTGCCGCAGCTTCACGCTCTCGGCAGCGGCCAGGGTGGGTCCGCGTCGAAAAAGCTTACGCGGCATCTTATCGCTTGACCATGCATGGGCCCCTCTACTTAGCGAGGCGGGGTGTATGTGTGTTTGCTCACATCCATCCGTCATACTCTCTTGATTCAAATATATGATCGAGAAAATTATATTAACTGTATTTGCGGAACATATGTACGCACTATAAACCATGACATCAACACAGTACAATTTCACACAGCTGAAGGCCTTTTCCTCATCATACATAAATTTATATACACAATTTCTGACTAGGGGAATCCCACAGTCGGTTGACTATCAGAAATTGTGATAGGGGTCTAAAAGAACAATTCCTAACTAATTAACAATCCACGAAACGTGCGACAAAACCGTGGGAAGGCGTCGTTCCCTGCATCGGTGACCGGATGTAAAGTATACAATTCCGTCAATCTTCCAAGAAGGAACCCAGTGTGCGCATTCCTGATGTAGCCGTTACTGATTATGTTACAATGTTTAGCGCGACGGTCAGAGGTGCGCTCAACGAGGGCTCTCCCACAATGCTGCAAGGCATTGTTGAACCACACTCCTGCCGCTTACACAGAGCGAATTCGGTACAGCAAGAGAGCCACTGGGTCTTTCGGAGCGCGACTTTCTGGTGAGAACGCCGCTGCGTCAGCACCGCCTTATCCTTATCACGGGACGGCAATATGTCGAGGCAACGATGCTTCGAAGAAGGGGTTCTGATTTTACTAATTTATTATTAACTAACTAGGCGGGAGTATGATCAACGAGGGATTTCCCATAACGCTAGGCGTTGTTGATACCCCGTCTTAAAAAGAAAAATTTTTCGTTCCGAACGCAACAATATATATTTTAATTTTTTTAAATTTTTTAAACTTTTTTAAAATGTTTTTTAAAATTTTTAAAATTTTTAAAATTTTTCTTTACTTTATTTTTTTTTAAATTTTTATTTATTTTTTTAATTTTTTAAAAATTATTTATATTTTGTTATTTTTTTAAATTTTTCTAAATTTTTAAAAAAAAAATTTAAAAGTATTATTCTTTTATTTCAATGTAACGTCCCACGATTTTTCGCGCGTTTCCTATTCCCAATTCCACTAGTAAACCTCAAAATCACTCCACTAAAGTCTATCAAACTCAACTCCTACCCCATCTCCTCAATCACCGATCACCTTGATGTTGCACCTTAGCGGTCAACAACACAGGATGATCAATACAAACCTCCACCTCGCTGATGTACCTTAGCGGTCCCCATCACGAGATGATCGTTTCAAAACCCTCTTCGCCTATTCGTCTTACAAGGCACGAATCATTCCCTCCAAAAACAAATTCAAACAAGTCCCTCATTACAAATCCCTCTTAAATCGAGACCAAGTCTCAACCCCCTCTTTACGACTCATGAAGTCCAAGCCACTCTAATAACCCCTTTCCCGTAAAACACCCGAAATCCATTCGATGAGTTGAGTATCTCTTTTCGCAGTCATAAAAACCCCAGAAACCTAATTGCGACGTATATTTGGCGTACGTGACATAAATACGTCTATTAATAGACGTACCGTTTGTAAAAACCCCGGAAGTCCTACTGCGTCTTAAACCGAAATGTGTCAAGGTCTTTACCGCGCGTACCCCACAATACTCCTGTGAAAGTACATAAATATGAGGTCCTGACAGGCCGAGTCCTCTTTCTTCGACAGAAACCTCTTCGGTAGAAGGCTTACTTGAAAAGTATATCTTAAAAGTGTTAATATTAAACTCAGTGTTCGACGATCACCGTAAGCCATTTATATTACTTAATATTATTGTGCATATCACCACCATACCATACTATTCTATTATTTTGTTTATAACTGCTTATCGCAATCTTACTATTCAATTATTTCGTTTATAACTGCTTATCGCAATCTTACTATTCTATTATTTTGTTTATAACTGCTTATCGCAATCTTACTATTCTATTATAACTGCTTATCGCAATCTTATCATATTATTATTATTAACGATCATTATTAAACGACTTATATTGTATCTCATGTCCATATATATATATTAAATGTTATAACCATATTACAAATATTGTGCCAATGCTAAAAGCCCCTCGCACGATTATAATAACCGATTAACGAAGTTAATAAATCGCTTTGTTTAAAATCTTGCTTCAAGTTGTTTGTGTTCAACCATTAGTTACGAACGTACTAAGATACAAACCAACGAGTCGGCGAAACAGCTGATCGCGGATCGCGAACTAGAGAACAGTGACAGTGTTTACTAACATTCCCTTGCATAGCTGCACGTATAGACGAATTTCTCAAGAAATATTACGAGGAAACTTTTTGTGCCTATGCAACGGTAAATCTGATATTACGTAAACCAAAACAAAGTGCTAACGGGTGTTCCCCAAATACGCTCTAGCTTTTAAACTTCCCTGGTCGACTAGTGTGCTGGATTATAGATTCGCGCCTGGCGTTCCTCCCTGTAAAACGATTAGTGTGCTGGATTATAGATTCGCGCCTGAATTCCTTCAAAATCCTCAGTGTGCTGGATTCAAGATTCGCGCCTGACGTTCCTCTCCTTCAAAACCCTCAGTGTGCTGGATTCAAGATTCGCGCCTGACGTTCCTCTCCTTCCAAACCCTCAGTGTGCTGGATTATAGATTCGCGCCTGAATTCCTTTCAAACCCTCAGTGTGCTGGATTATAGATTCGCGCCTGAATTCCTTTCAAACCCTCAGTGTGCTGGATTCAAGATTCGCGCCTGTCTTTCTCCTTTCCTAATGTCATCGTACCCAAAAGACCTCACCCGGGACGTGACATATTTTTGGTGACAGCGGTGGGATCCGTCAACTGTTAATAGGAATAAATTCCCTAACATACGGTACCCACAATTGCCTATTTAGCATGTATACAGAATACGTTAGTCCGTGGAAACCAGCCTACAGGAGCCGCCAATTACAAAATTTGACGGCATCTATACAGTGGATGGTCTGTGTTTCCGGGACCATAGTAACAAACGACGAAGGCGACGAAATTTGCTTACATTGCTCCCGACTAGTACCAACAGAAACGGTGACAGAGTATCAAATTCACTACTGCCAAACACCCTATACATTCCCTAATTGCCTAAGGTGCAATAGCGTGATATATCAAACGCGTCCCGCAACCAATTGTGTCGAGTGTACACAGTGGTACTTCCTTTCAAACAGAAACTGAATCACTAATATCCTTTTACCACGAAATTTAAACAAACTGCCTGACGCAACATAAGACATTGATAACTAACATGTGCGATTCACGCCAAAGTCAAAATACATTATATTTCCCAAGCCGCAGGCTGCGGGGCGTTTTGTCAGACTCAAATAAACTGATTTGTGTTTCGGGAGGAGCAGCTACGACCACGGAAGGCGGAAAAATTTGCCTAAATTGCTTTAATTCAAATCGGGTAGAGGTAGACGAGATATATCAAGTGCACTACCACTAACCTAACGATATATTCCCTGAGTGCCCTCGTTGCAAAAACCTTCTGTTCAAAGTACGGCCTATTAGCAGTCGTGCCGCGTGCACAGAGCATTTACGTCAAATAAATAAAAATTATAACAGGTTCGATATAAACTACCCGGGTAGAGAATATCATAGATTTTGAGTAGCTGCTGCCGGACGCTTAAACATAGGAAACCTCTTAAATCACCCTAAAATAATAAAATTTACCGAGTTTAAAAGTGTCCGAATCCGGTGATACCGACAACCTCCGCGTGCTAGACCAAGACGCGGAGCCTTTCAATAGCGCTATAGAAAACGCCACCGCCGAAATAATGGAACAATTACAAAAATTACGTGAGAAACGAGCCGAAATCGACAATTTGCACATGAGATTTGCGGTAAATTCCGAAACTAAAACGTATACGGGCGAAGGCATCGGACCGCCCGAACCCATGCTTAAAGGTCTTTCCGATAAAATACAGAATATCGAAGCAATGATGAAAAAACTTCTTGCACCCCCGCCAATTGCGAATAACTTTGCTACACCGGGTTCCTCCCGTTTCGATACAAAACCGGTGCTAAATTACAATAAAACTCCTGAGGCATTGAATAGTAATAATATTCCGGACCAGGATCCATTACCCCAGATCAAATTAAAGGACGCTATAGAAACAGTCCCAAAATTTAACGGTCACAATATGTCTGTTTTGCAATTCGCTAGAGCCTGCAATAGGGCTAAAGCTCTGGTTCCCCCGGAGGCTGAACCCCAGCTGGCGAGGTTGTTGCGCAATAAGCTGCAAGACCACGCCTGCTTGGCTGTTGAGGATAGGGTCTTCGACTCAGTAAATGACTTAATGAAACAACTAAAACGTACATTCTCCCCCGCGAAAATGTCAGATCACTATCGAGGAGAATTAGCAAATATTATCAAAGGAACAAATGAACACGTACTAGAGTACATCTCGCGCGTTAAGGATCTCCGATTCGCTATTTTGGAAGAGGATAGGGATTATTATCGCGACTTTGCACGGAATCATCCCGAGGACCTAGACCGTTTGACGTTGGATTCATTTGTGGATGGACTTCCCCCCCATATACGAACAAGATTACAACAACATGATTTCGACACGCTCGATGAAGCTTTCGAGCTAGCTGTACTCGTAGACAAGAAAATTGATCGAGACCGCCAGAGATTTTCCGAACAAAAGACTCCAAAAATCATATGTCAAGTTTGTAATAAGACGGGACACGACGCATTGTCCTGCAGGAATAATCAAAAAATAACCTCCCAATCGACAGAGCGATATTCCCAAAACCGCATTGCGGGATACGATAATCAGGCGCCAAACCCTTTGGTCCCTTACTGGGACAAAAACCGACCTCCTCCTTCAAGGCCTACGGAATTACGTATTTGCGCATATTGTAAAAAGCCCGGACATTTAATCTCTGAATGTAGGAAACGCTTATTTAATCGCAATGAGAGAAGCCCTGGAACCTTCCAGGAACGGGATTCGGGAAACGCTCTGCCCCTACGGTCAACAGCGGACGCGTACCGTGGAACGGGCCAAGCAGAAGCGCGTCCAATGACAATACGAGCGGAATCGGGAATACCAGAACAAGAATCGCTACCGCATGGTTAAATGCCGTCGACGAAGCCCCGTCCGTAATTATTCAGTCCCCGGATTTTGAAGTAGCACCAGAGTTAATGATTGATACTGGGTCCGAAGTGAATTTGTTGAAAATTCACACAATAAAACAACCACAAAACATAGATATCAATAAACAGGTGCAATTAAGAGGCATCGCTAAAGACCTCGTCTTCACCCTTGGGACAATAAACATAACTCTATTGGGCAACGATGTCACATTCCACGTAGTCGAAAACGACTTCCCAATCAAACCACAAGGAATATTAGGCACCGAATTCTTTATAAAACAAAATGCTTCAATACATTACTCGAAGAAACAGTTGGAGTTCGAAGGAAACTCCATCCCGTTCGTAAATAAGGATCAACTCGTGCTACCCGCTAGATCGAAAACAGTTTGCTTCGTAAACATATCAAATTCAGACGTAAAGGAAGGATATTTGCCTAGATTAGATTTAGGCACTGGTATTCATGCAGGTAATGCCCTCGTCCGTAATAAGGACGGCAAAGCGTACCTACAAATTATAAATTCTAATGAAATGGACACGACGATCACTGTACCTACTGTTGAATTGGAAGAATTTGAAATTGTAATTCCAGAACCCAAACAAAGACGACCGAAAGAGACTAAGACGTCTAAACGCGTCAATCCTATTCCAACCCTAACAAAATTCAAGCCCCTCTTTCCCCAGGATCCGTCGATCCATCATTCAGAGGTACCCGCGAAGGTACACTCGCTCTCATCCCCAGGGCATTATGCCGAAACAACCCTTCCCCTAGAATTCCAGGAGTCTCTTACTATGGCGTCGGGTGAGGAAATATCGATAATTTCTGAACAAACCGCAACAAGAATGGAACGAGTGCTCAAACTAATTTCAACGGAACACATGAATCCGGAGGAAAAACTTCATGTCCAAAGAATTTTATATAAATACCATGACCTCTTCCATCTACCAGATGAGAAGTTAGGCCACACAAACGCTATCCAGCATGGGATCCAGACAATGGACCCAGTGCCAGTAAATACTAAACAATATCGCTTCCCTCCTGTACATAAGAAGGAAATAGACAAGCAAATAAAGAATTTACTAACTAACGACATTATAAAACCGTCATTATCACCCTATAATTCACCTATTTGGATCGTCTCTAAAAACCCAGGACCCAATGGGGAACTCTTGTGGAGAATGGTAATTGACTTCAGGGATTTAAACGGAAAAACCGTTCCTGACGCATACCCACTTCCAAACATTAACGAAATACTAGACCAATTAGGAGGAGCAAAATACTTTTCCGTATTCGACCTAGCTTCCGGATTTCACCAAATCCCTATGAAACCGGAAGATGCGCCTAAAACGGCCTTTTCTACACCTCATGGACATTATGAGTTTGTTAGAATGCCATTTGGACTTTGTAATGCACCAGCTACCTTCCAACGTTTAATGGATCACACGCTCACGGGACTCCAAGGCACAGAAATGTTCGTATATCTGGACGATATTGTCCTTTACGCGAGTTCCCTTACAGAACATTTAATAAAATTTAAAAACTTGCTCAACGCCTAAGAGAGGCGAATCTTAAACTTCAGCCTTCGAAATGTAAATTTCTACACAAAGAAGTCGCATATTTGGGTCACATAATTACAGAACAAGGAGTAAAACCTGATCCAGGAAAAATTGAAGCCGTCCGAAACTACCCGGCACCAAATACACCTAAAGGAATCAAACAATTCCTTGGTTTAACCGGATATTATAGGAAATTTATCCCAGACTTTTCTAAAATAGCTCGTCCGTTAACCCAACTATTGAAGAAAGACACAATATTTGAGTGGGGACCGTCCCAGAAAACGGCTTTTGACCACTTAAGACTAGCATTGCAGAAAGAACCTATCCTGCAATACCCGAATTTTGACCTGGAATTTCACGTCACTACAGATGCTTCTGACTACGCTATAGGAGGGATATTGAGTCAGACTATAGATGGAAAAGAGTTACCGATCGCTTACGCCTCTCGCCTCCTAAATAAAGCAGAAATAAATTACGCAACCATAGAGAAGGAACTTTTAGCCATCGTATATTGCGTTAGGCACTTCCGACCTTATCTATACGGAAGGAAATTTATTTTATTTACCGACCATCAACCACTAATCTGGTTACATAGAGTAAAAGATCCAACGTCACGCCTCGTTAGGTGGCGTTTAAAATTAGCTGAGTATGAATACGAAATTCGATACCAACCGGGGAAAAGCAACAAACTTGCCGACGCTCTATCTCGTAATCCCCCTACAGTGGAGGCATGCCCAATACGGCCACGAGAAGAAGCCGACGAAGACTGGGTGGACTGGCCCACACCAGATACCAAAAAACCTCGGACTACTAAGGAAACTAAAACCCCACCTACACGAGGTCCTGGAAGACCTCGGGGTTCCCGACCATCCACCTCTGCTTCAGAACCCACAAGTAAACCCCATCTAAGGACGAAACCTACGCGGATGCAGCCTCACCGGAAGGTACGAAAAGGTCCAACATCTGCAGTAGAATCCACAAAAGAAAATTTATCAGAACCAATGAGTAACGTCGAAGAAGAGAATCAGGAAAATGAAGGGGAACAAATAACCACCCCTTACGAACATATTTCGCCTCCGCAGTCCCCAGTTCCCCAGATACAATCGGATCCCGATTCCGAAGTGGAATCAAACGTATCAGACGAGTCAACATCCGACTCGGATTTATCAATAATTGAGCAAGACGATTCCCATGATGCAGAATACGAAGCTGACCCAGACCGAGAAATCAGAATAGTACCGTCCATCAGTCGCGACCCATTGTCCCTACGTAAAGAAACGCTCGTCTTCCTTTTGAGTGCCGATGGGAAACCTTGCGACGAAGGAGCTAAACAGTTACAAGAAGCAGGAGAACTGACAATAGCAAACGAACTCACTCTGGGCAGGGCTCATGTGTCATATAAAAAGGGACAAATTCTCGTAGGGTTAGTTATCAAGGAAACACAAAATATTCCCCTAACCACGACAAATTGGAGAACAGCCCTTTCTTCTCTTAGGGATGTAGTACGTGAGTTAACTATATATTCATTCAGTATTGCCAAAACGACAAACATTGATCAGCTAAGTTGGCAAGATATTATTATGGACATTCTCGAAACCGTCGACGAGGAAGACATCGAGGTCACAATATGCCTACAAATAGTTCAGATCCCCGAAGAATCAAAGAGACAAAGCATTATTACGGAAAATCACGCGTCTGCATTAGCTGGACATAAAGGAGTAACAAAAACCTATAACCGGATTAGACACCACTATTTCTGGAAAGGAATGAAGAAAGCCGTTGAAGATTATATTCGAAAATGCGAAGACTGTATGCGGAAGAAACTCGTTCGTGTTAAAACCAGGCAACCAATGATCCTTACAGACACGCCTGGACGCGCCTTTGATAAAATAGCCTTAGATATAGTAGGACCGTTACCCACCACGAGAGAAGGAAATACCTACATATTAACCATGCAAGATTTATTAACTAAATATTTCGTGTGTGAACCACTCAAACAATCGACGTCGGAAAAAATTGCAGATGCATTTATAAGAAAGTTTATCTGTCAATTCGGAGCTCCCAGAGCCATCCTCACTGACCAAGGAGCTAATTTTACTGGTAAACTCATGAAAACTATCGCGCAAAAATTTAAAATTGAACAATTTCGAACCACAGCTTTTCACCCACAGACTAACGGCTCTCTAGAGCGATCGCACCTTGTCCTAACAGAATATTTGAAAATGTTTATCGGTAGATACAGTGACTGGGACGAATGGACCGACATGGCCGCGTTCTCTTATAATACCAGCGTCCACGAGGGCACTGGATACACTCCACATGAATTAGTGTTCGGTAAAATAGCCCGGGTACCCAGTCGGAAAAGAATGCCCGAAGACTTTGAAAATGAAACTTATAGTCAATACCTCTCGAAATTAAACATAAGGATGCAAGAACTGCAAACCGCTGCAGCAGAAAAGTTAAATCAATCAAAACTCCGTTATAAAAAGTACTACGATAGACACATAAGCGAGAAGACCTTTAAACCGGGCGACTCGATTTTCGTATTAATAGAACCCCGAAAGGGAAAATTCGGAGATCAATACTCTGGCCCTCACACGATATTAGAGGTAATCCCCTCTCAGAATTTAAAAATATCATGGAAAGGGAAAACAAAAATTATACACGCGAATAAGGCGCGTCTTGGTCAAATACGCGAAAACCCCGGTTGACCCTAATCATAAATTATAGAGAAAAGAACATTAAATCACCTCGTTTCTTAGATCGCACCATGCCTCATAAAAGGGCCCATAAACCCAGTGGGCCTAGGACCCATGGGGGAGGCCTCAAGAGAAAGCTCTCCCATATACAGTGGCTGCGCCAGAGGGCCATGAAGGAGGAAGGAAGCGCCTCACATCTTCTCCCGAAGGTGACATCAAACATCGTCATCAGGGAGGCAGCGTCCACAGCAGAGACAATTACAATAGACGACTCCCCCCCCCCCAGGAGGATGGACGACCTCCACTCATTTCAAGAGGCCGTCACTCCACCGCCCCCTAGCCTCCCTCATGCAGGAAACAGAGAGGTACTCTCCGGTCCTCCACCCTCTCCTTACCACTCCCAGTCCCAAAACCCAGAAATCCCACTTCCTTCCTCAATCCCTCCTTGGCCAGGCGTAGTGGAAATCCTGGACACGGGGTCAGCCATCAGGTTACCTGATACCATAGAGCTGACGCCCGAGGATCTAGCGTGGTTCGCTTATCTCTGTCAGGGAGATAATAACCTCACTTACGTCCTGGACCACTCCGAATTCCTCTTCCCAATTCCCGATCCATATTCCCCCTATTAAACCTTAATCCTATCCTTCCTTGTAAATATTCCTTATTTTCTATTTCTTTTATATACATATATATATACATATTATTTTTAAGTATAAGTAAATGTTTTTTTTCCTAATACAATCAATTCTTTTATATTTTCTATTATTATTATTCTCATCTTTTATTTTACTTTTCTTTTACGCCAAATAGGCTATATATTTTATTTTATTTTATTATTTCCAAACCATTTTATTTTTATTTTTTCCAAAACGGTACATTTTATTTTATTTTTCTTTTCCTCCGCATTTCAAGACACCCTAACCCTATGTTAAGAAATGTACACATTTCTTCATATAAGGGGGGAGGTGTAACGTCCCACGATTTTTCGCGCGTTTCCTATTCCCAATTCCACTAGTAAACCTCAAAATCACTCCACTAAAGTCTATCAAACTCAACTCCTACCCCATCTCCTCAATCACCGATCACCTTGATGTTGCACCTTAGCGGTCAACAACACAGGATGATCAATACAAACCTCCACCTCGCTGATGTACCTTAGCGGTCCCCATCACGAGATGATCGTTTCAAAACCCTCTTCGCCTATTCGTCTTACAAGGCACGAATCATTCCCTCCAAAAACAAATTCAAACAAGTCCCTCATTACAAATCCCTCTTAAATCGAGACCAAGTCTCAACCCCCTCTTTACGACTCATGAAGTCCAAGCCACTCTAATAACCCCTTTCCCGTAAAACACCCGAAATCCATTCGATGAGTTGAGTATCTCTTTTCGCAGTCATAAAAACCCCAGAAACCTAATTGCGACGTATATTTGGCGTACGTGACATAAATACGTCTATTAATAGACGTACCGTTTGTAAAAACCCCGGAAGTCCTACTGCGTCTTAAACCGAAATGTGTCAAGGTCATTACCGCGCGTACCCCACAATACTCCTGTGAAAGTACATAAATATGAGGTCCTGACAGGCCGAGTCCTCTTTCTTCGACAGAAACCTCTTCGGTAGAAGGCTTACTTGAAAAGTATATCTTAAAAGTGTTAATATTAAACTCAGTGTTCGACGATCACCGTAAGCCATTTATATTACTTAATATTATTGTGCATATCACCACCATACCATACTATTCTATTATTTTGTTTATAACTGCTTATCGCAATCTTACTATTCAATTATTTCGTTTATAACTGCTTATCGCAATCTTACTATTCTATTATTTTGTTTATAACTGCTTATCGCAATCTTACTATTCTATTATAACTGCTTATCGCAATCTTATCATATTATTATTATTAACGATCATTATTAAACGACTTATATTGTATCTCATGTCCATATATATATATTAAATGTTATAACCATATTACAAATATTGTGCCAATGCTAAAAGCCCCTCGCACGATTATAATAACCGATTAACGAAGTTAATAAATCGCTTTGTTTAAAATCTTGCTTCAAGTTGTTTGTGTTCAACCATTAGTTACGAACGTACTAAGATACAAACCAACGAGTCGGCGAAACAGCTGATCGCGGATCGCGAACTAGAGAACAGTGACAGTGTTTACTAACATTCCCTTGCATAGCTGCACGTATAGACGAATTTCTCAAGAAATATTACGAGGAAACTTTTTGTGCCTATGCAACGGTAAATCTGATATTACGTAAACCAAAACAAAGTGCTAACGGGTGTTCCCCAAATACGCTCTAGCTTTTAAACTTCCCTGGTCGACTAGTGTGCTGGATTATAGATTCGCGCCTGGCGTTCCTCCCTGTAAAACGATTAGTGTGCTGGATTATAGATTCGCGCCTGAATTCCTTCAAAATCCTCAGTGTGCTGGATTCAAGATTCGCGCCTGACGTTCCTCTCCTTCAAAACCCTCAGTGTGCTGGATTCAAGATTCGCGCCTGACGTTCCTCTCCTTCCAAACCCTCAGTGTGCTGGATTATAGATTCGCGCCTGAATTCCTTTCAAACCCTCAGTGTGCTGGATTATAGATTCGCGCCTGAATTCCTTTCAAACCTTCAGTGTGCTGGATTCAAGATTCGCGCCTAAGTTCCTTCCAAACCCTCAGTGTGACGGATTTAATATTCGCGCCTGGTCTTCCCCCAAAAATCTCAGAGTGCTGGATTTTAGATTCGCGCCTGTCTTTCTCCTTTCCTAATGTCATCGTACCCAAAAGACCTCACCCGGGACGTGACATCAAAAATGTTTTTAATTTTTTTAAATTTCTTTTAATTTTTATTTTCCTTTTATTTTAATTTTTTTTAATTTTTTAAAAATTTAAATTTTTTTTTAATTTCCTTATAAATTTTTATTTTTAAAATTTTTAAAAATTTTTAAAAATTATTCTAAATTTTTAAAATTTTTTTTAAAATTTTTTTAAAATTTTTTTTATTTATATTTTAAAATTTTTTATTTATTTTTAAAAAAAATTTCTATATTTTTTAATTTTTTTAATTTTTAAAATTTTTTTTCTATTTTTTTTTTAAAAATTATTTACATATTTTTTATAATTTTTTTAAATTTAAAATTTTTTTTAATTTTCTTGTAATTTGTTTATTTTTCTTAAATTTAAAATTTGTTTTTTAAAAATTGGTTTTAGTTTTTAAACAAAATATTTTAAAATTTGTTTTATTTATTTTTTTAATTTTATTTTCTATATTTTTTAATTTTTTAAAATTTTTTTAATTTTTTATAATTTTTTTAAAATTTTCTTATAATTATTTATAATTCTTAATTTTTTTTAAATTTTTTAAAAATTATTTTAATTTTCTTAAATTTTTTTTTAAATTTTGTTTTAATTTCTTAAAATTAAAAAAAAAATTATTAATTCTTTTTTAATTTTTTAAAAAAAATTTTAATTTTTTTAATATTTTAAAAAATTTTTTAAAATTTTTTTTTTCAATTTTTAAAATTTTTAAATTTTTTTTAAATTTTCTTATATTTTTTTTATTTTTTAATTTTTATTTCTCCTTTATTTTAATTTTTTAATTTTTAAAAATTTAAAATTTTTTTTTAATTTACTTATAAATTTTTTTTTTTAAATTTTTAAAAATTTTTTAAAAATTATTTTAAATTTTTAAATTTTTTTTAATTTTTTTTAATTTTTCTTTCCTTTATTATTATTTCAAAATTTTATTTATTTTTTTTTAAATTATATATATTTTTTAATTTTTGAATTTTTTTTAATCTTTTAAATTAAAAATTTTTTTTTTAATTTTCTAAAAATTTTTTTTATTCTTAAACTTTTTTTAATTTTTCTAATTTTTTTTATTTTTTTTTAAAAGTATTATTCTTTTATTTCAAAAATGTGTTTTAATTTTTTAAAAATTTTCTTATAATTTTTTTTATTTTTAAAATTTGTTTTAAAATTTTTAAATAGTATTATTCTTTTATTTAAAAAATGCTTTTTAATTTTTTAAATTTTTTTAAAATTTTTATTTTCCTTTTATTTTATTTTTTTTTTAATTTTTAATTTTTTTTTTATTTTTTTTTAAATTTTTTTTCTTTATTTTTTAATTTTTTTCAATTTTTACAATTTTTAAAAATTTTTTTAAAAATTTTTTTTTTAATTAAAAATTTTTTTTATATATTTTTATTTTTTTATTTTTTTTTAAATTATTTATATTTTTTATTTTTTGAAATTTTAAATTTTTTTTATTTATTTTTTTTAAAAAATTCTATATTTTTAAATTTTTTTAATTTTTAAAATTTTTTTTTCTAATTTTTTTAAAAAATTCTTTAAAAAAATGTTTTAATTTTTTTTAATTTTAATTTTTTTTTTCAATTTTCTTGTAATTTTTTTATTTTTTTTAAATTTAAATTTTTTTTTAATTTTTTTAAATTTTTTTTTAAAAATTGGTTTTAATTTTTTAACAAAATTTTTTAAAATTTGTTTTATTTTTTAAATTTTATTTTCTATATTTTTTAATTTTTTTAAATTTTTTCTTTGCTTTATTTTTTTTTAAATTTGTATCTTCCTTTTATTTTAATTTTTTTAAATTTTTTTAAATTTTTAGAAAAAGGTTTTTAATTTTCTTATAAATTATTTTAATTTTTTAAAATATATTTAAATTTTTTTAAAATTTTTAAATTTTTTTTTTTAATTTTTTAAATTTTTAAATTTTTTTTAAATTTTCTTATATTTTTTTTTATTTTTTAATTTTTTTCATTTTCAAATTTTTTTTTATTTATTTTTGTTTTAAATTAGAATTATTTTTAAAATTTTTTAAAAATATTTTTAATTTTTTTTTAATTTTTTAATTTTTATTTCTCCTTTATTTTAATTTTTTAATATTTAAAATTTTTGATTTTTTTTTTAAAATTTTCTTATAATTTTTTTTATTTTTTAATTTTTTTCATTTTCAAATTTTTTTTTATTTTTGTTTTAAATTATTATTTTTTTCTAAATTTTTAAAAAATTTTTTTTAATTTTTGTTTAAATTTTTTTTTTAAATATAAAAAAAAAATTTATTAATTTTTTTTAATTTTTTAAATATTTTTTCAAAAATTTTTAACAAATTATTTTTAAATTTTTTTTAAAATTATTAATTTTTTTTAATTGCTAAATTTTTTTTAAAAGTTTTTTTAAAATTTTTAAAAAAATTTTTAATTTATTAAACTTTTTTTAAAAGTTCTTTAAAATTTTAAAAAAAAATTTAATTTTTCTTTACTTTATTTTTTTTTAAATTTTTATTTATTTTTTTAATTTTTTAGAAATTATTTATATTTTGTTAATTTTTTAAATTTTTCTAAATTTTTAAATTTTTTTTTTAAAAGTATTATTCTTTTATTTCAAAAATGTTTTTAATTTTTTTAAACTTCTTTTAATTTTTATTTTCCTTTTATTTTAATTTTTTTAATTTTTAAAATTTTTTTTCTATTTTTTTTAAATAATTATTTAAATTTTTTTTATAATTTTTTTAAATTTTAAATTTTTTTAATTTTCTTGTAATTTGTTTATTTTTCTTAAATTTAAAATTTGTTTTTTAAAAATTGGTTTTAGTTTTTAATCAAAATATTTTAAAATTGTTTTATTTATTTTTTTAATTTTATTTTCTATATTTTTTAATTTTTAAAATTTTTTTAATTTTTTAAAATTTTTTTAATTTTTTAAAATTTTTTTAATTTTTTAAATTTTTTTTAATTTTTTAAAATTTTTTTAAAAATTTTCTTATAATTATTTTTATTTTTTAATTTTTTTTTAATTTTTTTAAAAATTATCATAATTTTCTTAAAATTTTTTAAAAATTTTTAAAAAATTAAATTTTTTTTTAAATTTTGTTTTAATTTCTTAAAATTTAAAAAATTTATTAATTCTTTTTTAATTTTTTAAAGAAATATTTTAATTTTTTTTTATTTTTTAAATTTTTTTTAAAATTTTTTTAAAAAATTATTTAAAATTTTTTTTTTAATTTTTTTTAAATTTTAATTTTTTTTTTAATTTTCTTGTAATTTTTTTATTTTTTTTAAATTTTAATTTTTTTTAAATTTTTTTTAATTTTTATTTTACTTTTATTTTAATTTTTTTTAATTTTTTTAATTTTTTTAAGATTTTTTTTAATTTTCTTATAAATTATTTTAATTTTTTAAAATATATTTAAATTTTTTTTAAATTTTTTCAAATTTTTTTTCTCAATTTTTTAAAATTTTTTTAATTTTTGTTTAATTTTTTAAAATTTAAAACAAAATTTTTTATTAATTTTTTAAATATTTTGTAAAAAATTTTTAACAAATTATTTTATAATTTTTTTTATTTTTAAATTTTTTTTAAAATTATTAATTTTTTTTAATTGCTAAAATGTTTTTAAAATTTTTTTTAAAAATTTTAAAAAATTTTTTAAATTGTTTAAAGTTTTTTAAAAGTTTTTTAAAATTTTTAAAATTTTTTTTAAATTTTTCTTTACTTTATTTTTTTTTAATTTTTATTTATTTTTTTAAATTTTTATTTTTTTATTTCAAAAATATTTTTAATTTTTAAAAAAAAAAAATTATTTTTATTTCTCTTTTATTTTAATTTTTTAATTTTTAAATTTTTTTAAATTTTTTTTTAAATTTTCTTATAATTTTTTTTATTTTTTAATATTTTTCATTTTTAATTTTTTTTATATTTATTTTTGTTTTAAATTATTATTTTTTTTAAATTTTTTGAAAAAAATTTTAATATTTGTTTAAATTTTTTTTTAATTGTTTAAAATTTTTAAAATTTTTTTTTAAAATTTAAAAATTTTAATTTTTTTTAAATTTTCTTGTAACTTTATTATTTTTTTTAAATTTAAAATTTTTTTTTAAAAATTGGTTTTAATTTTTTAACAAAATTTTTTAAAACTTGTTTTATTTTTTTTAAATTTTATTTTCTATATTTTTTAATTTTTTAAATTTTTTAATTTTTTTAAAATTTTTTTAAATTTTTCTTTCCTTTATTATTTTTTTAAATTTTTATTTATTTTTTTTTAATTTTCTTAAAATTATTTATATTTTTGGGTTTTAAAAATTTAAAATTTTTTTTAATTTACTTATAAATTTTTATTTTTAAATTTTTTTAAAATTTTCTAAAAATTATTTTAAATTTTTAAATTTTTTTAATTTTTTTTTAATTTTTCTTCCCTTTATTATTATTTTAAAATTTTATTTATTTTTTTTTAAATTATATATATTTTTTATTTTTTGAAATTTTAAATTTTTTTATTAATTTTTTTAAAAAAATTCTATATTTTTTAATTTTTTAATTTTTAAAATTTTTTTTCTAATTTTTTTAAAAAATTGTTTAAAAAAAATTTTTTAATTTTTTTAAATTTTAATTTTTTTTCAATTTTCTTGTAATTTTTTTATTTTTTTTTAATTTTAATTTTTTTTTTAATTTTTTTTAATTTTTTTTTTAAAAATTGGTTTTAATTTTTTAACAAAATTTTTTAAAATTTGTTTTATTTTTTAAATTTTATTTTCTATATTTTTTAATTTTTTTAAATTTTTAAAATTTTTTTAATTTTTTAAAATTTTTTCTTTGCTTTATTTTTTTTTAAATTTTTATTTATTTTTTTTATTTTTTTTTAATTTATTATTTTTTTATTTCAAAAAATGTTTTTTAAATTTAAAAAAATTTTTTTTTTAATTTTTATCTTCCTTTTATTTTAATTTTTTTAAATTTTTAAAAAAAGGTTTTTAATTTTCTTATAATTTTTTTTAAAAAATTTTTTTAATTTTTTAATCTTAAATTTTTTTTTTGAAAAAAATTTTTTCTTTATTTTTTTTTCAATTTTTAAAATTTAAAAAAATTTTAAATTTTTTTTTAAAATTTAAAAAAAAAAATTTTTTTTTTTAATTTTTAAAAAAAAATTTATTAATTTTTATTTTTTTAATTTTTTTAAAATTATTTATATTTTTTAATTTTTGAAATTTTTGAATTTTTTTTAATTTTTTAAATTTTTGAAATTTTTTTTTTAATTTTCATAAAATTTTTTTATTTTTAAAATTTTTTTTTTTAATTTTTCTAAATTTTTTTAAAATTTTTTAAATAGTATTATTCTTTTATTTCAAAAATGTTTTTTAATTTTTTAATTTTTTTTTAATTTTTATTTGTCTTTTATTTTAATTTTTTTAAATCCTTTTAAATTTTAAAATTTTTTTTTTAATTTACTTATAATTTTTTTTATTTTTTAAATTTTTTTTATTTTTTAAGTTTTTTTAAATTTTTCAAAAATTATGTTAAATTTTTCAAAAATTATGTTAAATTTTTTAAAAATTTTTAAAAAATATTTAATTTTAAAATTTTTTTTTATTTTTTAAAAAAATTTTTTTCTTTATTTTTTTTCAATTTTTAAAAAAATTTTATTTATTTTATTTTTTTTAAATTATTTATATTTTTAATTTTTGAAATTTTTGAATTTTTTTTAATTTTTGAAATTTTTAAAATTTTTTTTTTAATTTTCTTTTTTTTTTTAATTTTTAAAATTTTTTTTGTAATTTTTCTAAATTTTTTTTTCAATTTTTTAAATTTAAAAATTTTTTTTTTAATTTTCTAATAATTTTTTATATTTTTTTAATTTTTTTAAAAATTATTATTCTTTTATTTCAAAAATGTTTTTTAATTTTTCTTAATTTTTTTTAATTTTTATTTTCCTTTTACTTTAATCTTTTTTAATTTTTTAAAATTTAAAATTTTTTTTTTTAATTTACTTATAATTTTTTTTTATTTTTTAAATTTTTTAAAATTTTTTAAAAATTATTTTAAATTTTTTAAAATTTTTTTAAATTTTTTTTTTAATTTTTCTTTCCTTTATTATGTTTTTAAATTTTTATTTAATTTTTTTCAATTTTCTTAAAATTATTATTTTTTATTTCAAAAAATGTTTTTTGAATTTAAAAAAAAAAATTTTTAACTTTTATTTTCCTTTTATTTTAATTTATTTCATTTGTTTTAATTTAAAAAAAAAATTAAAAATATTATTCTTTTATTTAAAAAATGTTTTTAATTTTTTTAAAAAATTTTTTTAATTTTTATTTTCCTTTTATTTTAATTTTTTTAATTTTTAAAATTTTTTTTATTTTTTTAAATTTTTTTTCTTTATTCTTTTTTTTCAGTTTTTAAAATTTAAAAAAAAATTAAATTTTTTTTTAATTTTTAAAAAAAAAAATTTATTTTTATTTTTTTTAAAATTATTTATATTTTTAATTTTTGAAATTTTTGAATTTTTTTTTAATATTTAAAATTTTTTAATTTTTTTTTTAATTTTCTTAATTTTTTTTTAATTTTTAATTTTTTTTTAATATTTAATTTTTTTTTAATTTTTCTAAATTTTTAAGAAAAATTTTTAATTTTTCTAAATTTTTCAATTTTTTTTTATTTTTTTAAATTTTTTCTCTTTATTTTTTAATTTTTTTTCAATTTTTAAAATTTAAAAAAAAATTAAATTTTTTTTTAATTTTTTTAAAAAAAAAATTATTTTTATTTTTTTATTTTTCTTTAAATTATTTATATTTTTAATTTTTTAAATTTTTGATTTTTTTTTGAATTTAAAAAAAAAAAATTTTTTTTATTTTTTTATTTTTCTTTAAATTATTTATATTTTTAATTTTTAAAATTTTTGAATTTTTTTTTAATTTTCTAAAATTTTTTTTTATTTTTAAACTTTTTTTAATTTTTCTAAATTTTTTTAATTTTTTTTTAAAAGTATTATTCTTTTATTTCAAAAATGTGTTTTAATTTTTTTTAATTTTTTTTAATTTTTAAAATTTTTTTTTATTTTTTTAAAATTTGTTTTTCTATATTTTTTCATTTTTTTCAATTTTTAAAATTTTTAAAAAAATTTTTAAAAACTTTTTAAAATTTTTTTTTTTAATTTTTTTTATTTATTTTTAAAATTTTTTTATTTATTTTTTTTTAATTTTTATTTATATTTTTTAATTTTTTTAAAATTATTTATATTTTTTGTTTTTTGAAATTTAAAATTTTTTTTTTAATTTTTTTTTTAATTTTCTTATAATTTTTTTTATTTTTGAATTTTTTTCATTTTAAAATTTTTTTTATTTATTTTTGTTTTAAATTATTAATTTTTTAAATTTTTTAAAATTTTTTAAAATTTTTCTTTGCTTTCTTTTTTTTAAATTTTTATTTATTTATTTTATTTTTTTAAATTATTTATATTTTTATTTTTTGAAATTTGAAATTTTTTTTAATTTTTTTTGTAATTTTCTTATAATTTTTTTCATTTTTTACAATTTTTTTGAAATTTTTCTAAATTTAAAAAAAAATTTTATAAGTATTATTCTTTTATTTAAAAAATGTTTTTAATTTTTTAAAAATTTTTTTAAATTTTTATTTTCCTTTTATTTTAATTTTTTTTTAATTTTTTAAATTTTTTTTTTAATTTTTTAAATTTTTAAAAATGTTTTTTTTTTAATTTTGTTAATTTTTTTTTTAATTTTTTAAAATATATTAAAAAATATTTTTAATTTTTTAATTTTTTTTTTTAATTTTTATTTCTCTTTTATTTTAATTTTTTAAATTTTTAAAAAAAAATTTTAATTTTCTTATAATTTTTTTTATTTTTTAATTTTTTTCGTTTTCAAAATTTTTTTTATTTATTTTTGTTTTAAATTATTATTTTTTTAATTTTTTAAAAAAATTTTAATTTTTGTTTAAATTTTTTTTAATTTTTTAAATATTTTTTAAAAAAATTTTATCAAATTATTTTATAACTTTTTTTATTTTTAATTTTTTTTTTAAATTATTTTTTTTTTAATTTTTTAAATTTTTTAAAATTTTTTTTTAAATTTAAAATTTTTTTTTAAATTTTTTAATTTTTTTTTAAGTTTTTTAAAATTTTTTAAATTTTTTAAAAATTTTCTTTGCTTCATTTTTTTTTTAATTTTTTTTTAAAATTTTTTTTAAATTATTTATATTTCGTTATTTTTTGAAATTTTTCTAAATTTTTAAAAAATTTTTTAAAGGTATTATTTTTTTATTTCAAAAATATTTTTAATTTTTTTAAAATTTTTTTTTAATTTTTATTTCCCTTTTATTTTAATTTTTTAATTTTTAAAATTTTTAAAATTTTTTTTTAAATTTTCTTATAATTTTTTTCATTTTTAAAATTTTTTTTTTATTTTTGTTTTAAAGTATTATTTTTTAAAAATTTAAAAAAAAATTTTAATTTTTGTTTAAATATTTTTTTAATTTTTTTAAATTTTTTTTAAATTTTTTTTAAAATTTTTTAAAATTTTTTAAAATTTTTAAAATTTTTAAATATTTTTTTAAATTTTTCTTTGCTTTCTTTTTTTTTTAATTTTTATTTATTTTTTTTATTTTTTTAAAAATTATTTATATTTTTTATTTTTTGAAATTTTAAATTTTTTTTAATTTTTTAAATTTTTTTTATTTTTTTTTGTAATTTTCTTATATTTTTTTTTATTTTTTAAATTTTTTTTGAAATTTTTCTAAATTTTAAAAAAAAAATTTAAAAGTATTATTCTTTTATTTAAAAAATGTTTTTAATTTTTTTAAATTTTAAATTTGTTTTAATTTTCTTGTAATTGTTGTATTTTTCTTAAATTTAAAATTTGTTTTTTAAAAATTGGTTTTAATTTTTTAACAAAATTTTTTAAAATTTGTTTTATTTTTAAAATTTTATTTTCTATATTTTTTTATTTTTTAAAATTTTTAAAATTTTTTTAATTTTTTTAAATTTTTTCTTTGCTTTATTTTTTTTAAATTTTTATTTATTTTTTTTAATTTTTTAAAAATTATTATTTTTGTATTTCAAAAAATGTTTTTTAACTTTTAAAATTTTTTTTTTAAATTTTTATCTTCCTTTTATTTTAATTTTTTTAAATTTTTTTAAATTTTTAAAAAAAGTTTTTTAATTTTCTTATAATTTTTTTAAAATTTTTTTTTTAATTTTTTAATCTTAAATTTTTTTTTTGAAAAAATTTTTTTCTTTATTTTTTTTCAATTTTTAAAATTTAAAAAAATTGAATTTTTTTTTTTAAATTTAAAAAAAATTAAAATCTTTTTTTTAATTTTTAAAAAAAATTAAAATTTTTTTTAATTTTTAAAAAAAAAATTATTTATTTTTATTTTTTTAATTTTTTAAATTTTTTAAAGTTTTTTTTTTAATTTTCTTATAAATTATTTTAATTTTTTAAAATATATTTAAATTTTTTTTAAATTTTTTTAAAATTTTTTTTTAAATTTTTTAAATTTTTAAATTTTTTTTTAATTTTCTTATATTTTTTTTATTTTTTAATTTTTTTCATTTTCAAAATTTTTTTTTAATTTATTTTTGTTTTAAATTATTATTTTTTTCTAAATTTTTTAAAAATTTTTTTTAATTTTTGTTTAAATTTTTTTTAATTTTTTAAAATTTAAAAAAAAATTTTATTAATTTTTTTTAATTTTTTAAATTTTTTTTAAAATTATTAATTTTTTTTAATTGCTAAAATTTTTTTAAAAGTTTTTTTAAAATTTTTAAAAAAATTTTTAATTTATTAAACTTTTTTTAAAAGTTCTTTAAAATTTAAAAAAAAAATTTTAATTTTTCTTTACTTTATTTTTTTTTTAAATTTTTATTTATTTTTTTAATTTTTTAGAAATTATTTATATTTTGTTATTTTTTTAAATTTTTCTAAATTTTTAAAAAAAATTTTTAAAAGTATTATTCTTTTATTTCAAAAATGTTTTTAATTTTTTTAAATTTCTTTTAATTTTTATTTTCCTTTTATTTTAATTTTTTAATTTTTAAAAAATTTTTTCTATTTTTTTTAAAAAATTATTTAAATTTTTTTATAATTTTTTTAAATTTTAATTTTTTTTTAATTTTCTTGTAATTTTTTTATTTTTTTTAAACTTTAATTTTTTTTTAATTTTTATTTTACTTTTATTTTAATTTTTTTTAATTTTTTTAATTTTTTAAAGATTTTTTTTAATTTTCTTATAAATTATTTTAATTTTTTAAAATATATTTAAATTTTTTTAAAATTTTTTTAAAATTTTTCTTTCAATTTTTTAAAAATTTTTTAATTTTTATTTCTCCTTTATTCTAATTTTTTAATTTTTAAAATTTTCTACTAATTTTTTTTTTAATTTTTTTCATTTTTAAAATTTTTGTTTATTTATTTTTGTTTTAAACTATTATTTTTTTAAATTTTTAAAAATTTTTTTTAATTTTTGCTTAATTTTTTTTAATTTTTTAAAATTTAAAACAAAATTTTTTATTAATTTTTTAAATATTTTGTAAAAAATTTTTAACAAATTATTTTATAATTTTTTTTATTTTTAAATTTTTTTTAAAATTATGTAGTATCGGAATAAGTTCAGCGAGACGTTGAGAACCTCGGAGGAGACAGGCCCGTTGGGGAAAACCCAACGCGTCACCGGGCCCAGCGACGCGCGCAAGGGTTTGTCGGGGCGAGAAAGCGCGCGGCGGAGCGATGTCCATATTTGGGCATGAGGGCGACTTGAAAAGCGTGCGTGGTGGGGATGTAGCGTCCTTTTTCGGAAAGGCGAGTTTTCCGCGGAAAGGACAGAGTTGGAACAACCGGCAGAGTGTGTAGATGTACTGAGTCGTTGTGTTAAATCGAGTTGTTTGTGTCGTAGTCGGTTATCTTGTATTAGTTTTAGTTTCTTTCAATCTTATATATATATATATATATCTTTCCTGTTTATATTAAATATATTTTATTTATCCCACAATTATTAATTTTTTTAATTGCTAAAATGTTTTTAAAATTTTTTTTAAAATTTTTAAAATTTTTTTAAATTTTTTAAAGTTTTTTAGAAGTTTTTTAAAATTTTAAAAAAAATTTTTAAATTTTTCTTTCCTTTATTATTTTTTAAAATTTTAATTTATTTTTTTTTAATTTTCTTAAAATTATTTATATTTTTTGTTTTTTAAAAATTTTAATTTTTTTTTTAATTTACTTATAAATTTTTATTTTTAAAATTTTTTAAAATTTTCTAAAAATTATTTTAAATTTTTAAATTATTTTTAATTTTTTTTAATTTTTCTTTCCTTTATTATTACTTTAAAATTTTATTTATTTTTTTTTTAAATTATATATATTTTTTATTTTTTGAAATTTTAAATTTTTTTATTTATTTTTTTAAAAAAATTCTATATTTTTTCATTTTTTTAATTTTTAAAATTTTTTTTTCTAATTTTTTTAAAAAATTGTTTAAAAAATTTTTTTTAATTTTTTAATCTTAAATTTTTTTTTTGAAAAATTTTTTTCTTTATTTTTTTTTCAATTTTTAAAATTTAAAAAAATTTAAAATTTTTTTTTAAAATTTAAAAAAAATTAAAATTTTTTTTTAATTTTTAAAAAAAAATTTATTAATTTTTATTTTTTTAATTTTTTTAAAATTATTTATATTTCGTTATTTTTTGAAATTTTTCTAAATTTTTTAAAAATTTTTTAAAGGTATTATTTTTTTATTTCAAAAATATTTTTATTTTTTTTTAAATTTTTTTTTAATTTTTATTTCCCTTTTATTTTAATTTTTTAATTTTTTAAATTTTTTTTAATTTTTTTTGTAATTTTCTTATATTTTTTTTTATTTTTTAAATTTTTTTTGAAATTTTTCTAAATTTTTAAAAAAAATTTAAAAGTATTATTCTTTTATTTAAAAAATGTTTTTAATTTTTTTAAATTTAAAATTTGTTTTTTAAAAATTGGTTTTAATTTTTTAACAAAATTTTTTAAAATTTGTTTTATTTTTAAAATTTTATTTTCTATATTTTTTTATTTTTTAAAATTTTTAAAATTTTTTTAATTTTTTTAAATTTTTTCTTTGCTTTATTTTTTTTAAATTTTTATTTATTTTTTTTTAATTTTTTAAAAATTATTATTTTTGTATTTCAAAAAATGTTTTTTAACTTTTAAAATTTTTTTTTTTAAATTTTTATCTTCCTTTTATTTTAATTTTTTTAAATTTTTTTAAATTTTTAAAAAAAGTTTTTTAATTTTCTTATAATTTTTTTAAAAATTTTTTTTTAATTTTTTAATCTTAAATTTTTTTTTTGAAAAAATTTTTTTCTTTATTTTTTTTCAATTTTTAAAATTTAAAAAAATTAAATTTTTTTTTTTAAATTTAAAAAAAATTAAAATCTTTTTTTTAATTTTTAAAAAAAATTAAAATTTTTTTTAATTTTTAAAAAAAAAATTATTTATTTTTATTTTTTTAATTTTTTAAATTTTTTAAAGTTTTTTTTAATTTTCTTATAAATTATTTTAATTTTTTAAAATATATTTAAATTTTTTTAAAATTTTTTTAAAATTTTTTTTTAAATTTTTTAAATTTTTAAATTTTTTTTTAATTTTCTTATATTTTTTTTATTTTTTAATTTTTTTCATTTTCAAAATTTTTTTTTAATTTATTTTTGTTTTAAATTATAATTATTTTTAAAATTTTTTAAAAAATATTTTTAATTTTTTTTTAATTTTTTAATTTTTATTTCGCCTTTATTTTAATTTTTTAATTTTTAAAATTTTTGAATTTTTTTTTTAAATTTTCTTATAATTTTTTTTATTTTTTAATTTTTTTTATTTTTTAATTTTTTCATTTTTAAAATTTTTTTTATTTATTTTAGTTTTAAATTATTATTTTTTTTAAATTTTTAAATTTTTTTTTAATTTTTGTTTAATTTTTTTTTAATTTTTTTAAATTTAAAAAAAAAATTTATTAATTTTTTTTAATTTTTTAAATATTTTTTAAAATTTTTTTAACAAATTATTTTATAATTTTTTTTAATTTTAATTTTTTTTTAAATTATTAATTTTTTTAATTGCTAAAATGTTTTTAAAAGTTTTTTTAAAATTTTTAAAATTTTTTTAAATTTTTTAAAGTTTTTTTAAAAGTTTTTTAAAATTTTAAAATTTTTTTTAAAATTTTTCTTTACTTTATTTTTTTTTAAATTTTTATTTATTTTTTTAAAATTTTTATTTTTTTATTTCAACAAATGTTTTTTAAATTTAAAAAAAATTTAATTCTTATTTTCCTGTTATTTTAATTTTTTTAATTTTTAAAAAAAAAATTTTATTTTTTTCAAATTTTTTTCTTTATTTTTTAATTTTTAAAAATTTTAAAAATTTAAAAAAAAAATTTTTTTAAATTTTTTAAATTTAAAAAAGATTTTTTTTTAATTTTCATATAATTTTTTTATTTTTTAAATTTTTTTTAAAAGTATTATTCTTTTACTTCATAAATTTTCTTATAATTTTTTTATTTTTTAATTTTTTTCATTTTCAAATTTTTTTTTATTTTTGTTTTAAATTATTATTTTTTTTTAAATTTTTAAATTTTTTTTTAAATGTTTTTTAAAATTTTTAAAATTTTTTTAATTTTTCTTTACTTTATTTTTTTTTAAATTTTTATTTATTTTTTTAGTTTTTTAAAAATTATTAATATTTTGTTATTTTTTTAAATTTTTCTAAATTTTTAATTTTTTTTTTAAAAGTATTATTCTTTTATTTCAAAAATGTTTTTAATTTTTTTAAATTTCTTTTAATTTTTATTTTCCTTTTATTTTAATTTTTTTAATTTTTAAAAAATTTTTTCTATTTTTTTTAAAAATTATTTAAATTTTTTTTATAATTTTTTTAAATTTTAAATTTTTTTTAATTTTCTTGTAATTTGTTTATTTTTCTTAAATTTAAAATTTGTTTTTTAAAAATTGGTTATAGTTTTTAATCAAAATATTTTAAAATTTGTTTTATTTATTTTTTTAATTTTATTTTCTATATTTTTAATTTTTTAAAATTTTTTTAATTTTTTAAAATTTTTTTAATTTTTTTAAATTTTTTTAAAATTTTCTTATAATTATTTTTATTTTTTAATTTTTTTTTAATTTTTTTAAAAATTATCACAATTTTCTTAAAATTTTTTTAAAATTTTTAAAAAATTAAAATTTTTTTTTAAAATTTTGTTTTAATTTCTTAAAATTTAAAAAAATTTATTAATTCTTTTTAATTTTTAAAAAAAAAATTTAATTTTTTTTTATTTTTTAAATTTTTTTTAAAAATTTTTTAAAAAATTATTTAAAAAATTTTTTTTAATTTTTTTAAATTTTAATTTTTTTTTAATTTTCTTGTAATTTTTTTATTTTTTTTAAATTTTAATTTTTTTTAAATTTTTTTTAATTTTTATTTTACTTTTATTTTAATTTTTTTTAATTTTTTAAATTTTTTTAAGATTTTTTTTAATTTTCTTATAAATTATTTTAATTTTTTAAAATATATTTAAATTTTTTTAAAATTTTTTTAAAATTTTTTTTTCAATTTTTTTTAAATTTTTTAATTTTTATTTCTCCTTTATTCTAATTTTTTAATTTTTAAAATTTTCTTATAATTTTTTTTTTTAATTTTTTTAATTTTTAAAATTTTTGTTTATTTATTTTTGTTTTAAACTATTATTTTTTTAAATTTTTAAAAAATTTTTTTAATTTTTGTTTAATTTTTTTTAATTTTTTAAAATTTAAAACAAAATTTTTTATTAATTTTTTAAATATTTTTTAAAAATTTTTTAACAAATTATTTTATAATTTTTTTTATTTTTAATTTTTTTTTTAAATTATTAATTTTTTTAATTGCTAAAATGTTTTTAAAAGTTTTTTTTTAAATTTTTAAAATTTTTTTTAATTTTTTAAAGTTTTTTTAAAAGTTTTTTTAAAATTTTAAATTTTTTTTTTAAATTTTTCTTTACTTTATTTTTTTTAAATTTTTATTTATTTTTTTTAAATTTTTATTTATTTATTTCAACAAATGTTTTTTAAATTTAAAAAAAATTTAATTCTTATTTTCCTGTTATTTTAATTTTTTTTAATTTTTAAAAAAATTTTTTTATTTTTTTCAATTTTTTTTCTTTATTTTTTAATTTTTAAAAATTTTAAAAATTTAAAAAAAATTTTTTTTAAATTTTTTAAATTTAAAAAAGATTTTTTTTTAATTTTCATATAATTTTTTTATTTTTTAAATTTTTTTTAAAAGTATTATTCTTTTACTTCATAAATTTTCTTATAATTTTTTTTATTTTTTAATTTTTTTCATTTTCAAATTTTTTTTTATTTTTGTTTTAAATTATTATTTTTTTTTTAATTTTTAAACTTTTTTTAAATGTTTTTTAAAATTTTTTAAATTTTTTTAATTTTTCTTTACTTTATTTTTTTTTAAATTTATATTTATTTTTTTAATTTTTTAAAAATTATTAATATTTTGTTATTTTTTTAAATTTTTCTAAATTTTTAAATTTTTTTTTAAAAGTATTATTCTTTTATTTCAAAAATGCTTTTAATTTTTTTAAATTTCTTTTAATTTTTATTTTCCTTTTATTTTAATTTTTTTTAATTTTTTAAAAATTTAAAATATTTTTTTAATTTACTTATAAATTTTTATTTTTAAAATTTTATAAAAAATTTTTTTATTTATTTTTAAAATTTTTTTTTATTTATTTTTAAAAAAATTTTCTATATTTTTTAATTTTTTTAATTTTTAAAATTTTTTTCTATTTTTTTTAAAAAATTATTTAAATATTTTTTATAATTTTTTTAAATTTAAAATTTTTTTTAATTTTCTTGTAATTTTTTTTATTTTTTTATTTTTTTTTAAAAGTATTATTCTTTTATTTCAAAAATTTTCTTATAATTTTTTATATTTTTTAATTTTTTTCAATTTCAAAAAATTTTTTTTTATTTATTTTTGTTTTAAATTATTATTTTTTTCTAAATTTTTTAAAATTTTTTTTTAATTTTTGTTTAAATTTTTTTTTAATTTTTTAAAATTTAAAAAAAAATTTTATTAATTTTTTTTAATTTTTTAAATATTTTTTAAAAAATTTTTAACAAATTATTTTATAATTTTTTTTATTTTAAATTTTTTTTAAAATTATTAATTTTTTTTAATTGCTAAAATTTTTTTAAAAGTTTTTTTAAAATTTTTAAAAAAATTTTTAATTTATTAAACTTTTTTTAAAAGTTCTTTAAAATTTAAAAAAAAAATTTTAATTTTTCTTTACTTTATTTTTTTTTTAAATTTTTATTTATTTTTTTAATTTTTTAGAAATTATTTATATTTTGTTATTTTTTTAAATTTTTCTAAATTTTTAAAAAAAATTTTAAAAGTATTATTCTTTTATTTCAAAAATGTTTTTAATTTTTTTAAATTTCTTTTAATTTTTATTTTCCTTTTATTTTAATTTTTTAATTTTTAAAAAATTTTTTCTATTTTTTTTTAAAAAATTATTTAAATTTTTTTATAATTTTTTTAAATTTAAAATTTTTTTTAATTTTCTTGTAATTTGTTTATTTTTCTTAAATTTAAAATTTGTTTTTTAAAAATTGGTTTTAGTTTTTAATCAAAATATTTTAAAATTTGTTTTATTTATTTTTTTAATTTTATTTTCTATATTTTTTAATTTTTTAAAATTTTTTTAATTTTTTAAAATTTTTTTAATTTTTTTAAATTTTTTTTAAAATTTTCTTATAATTATTTTTATTTTTTAATTTTCTTGTAATTTTTTTTTTTTTTTTAAACTTTAATTTTTTTTTAATTTTTATTTTACTTTTATTTTAATTTTTTTTAATTTTTTTAATTTTTTAAAGATTTTTTTTAATTTTCTTATAAATTATTTTAATTTTTTAAAATATATTTAAATTTTTTTAAAATTTTTTAAAATTTTTCTTTCAATTTTTTTAAAATTTTTTAATTTTTATTTCTCCTTTATTCTAATTTTTTAATTTTTAAAATTTTCTAATAATTTTTTTTTTTAATTTTTTTCATTTTTAAAATTTTTGTTTATTTATTTTTGTTTTAAACTATTATTTTTTTAAATTTTTAAAAAATTTTTTTAATTTTTGCTTAATTTTTTTTAATTTTTTAAAATTTAAAACAAAATTTTTTATTAATTTTTTAAATATTTTGTAAAAAATTTTTAACAAATTATTTTATAATTTTTTTTATTTTTAAATTTTTTTAAAATTATTAATTTTTTTTAACTGCTAAAATGTTTTTAAAATTTTTTTTTAAAATTTTTAAAATTTTTTTAAATTTTTTAAAGTTTTTTAGAAGTTTTTTAAAATTTTAAAAAAAAATTTTAAATTTTTCTTTCCTTTATTATTTTTTAAAATTTTAATTTATTTTTTTTTAATTTTCTTAAAATTATTTATATTTTTTGTTTTTTAAAAATTTTAATTTTTTTTTAATTTACTTATAAATTTTTATTTTTAAAATTTTTTAACATTTTCTAAAAATTATTTTAAATTTTTAAATTATTTTTAATTTTTTTAATTTTTCTTTCCTTTATTATTACTTTAAAATTTTATTTATTTTTTTTTTAAATTATATATATTTTTTATTTTTTGAAATTTTAAATTTTTTTATTTATTTTTTTAAAAAAATTCTATATTTTTAATTTTTTTAATTTTAAAATTTTTTTTTCTAATTTTTTTAAAAAATTGTTTAAAAAATTTGTTTTAATTTTTTTAAATTTTAATTTTTTTTTTCAATTTTCTTGTAATTTTTTTATTTTTTTAAATTTAAATTTTTTTTTAATTTTTTAAATTTTTTTTTAAAAATTGGTTTTAATTTTTTAACAAAATTTTTTAAAATTTGTTTTATTTTTTAAATTTTATTTCTATATTTTTAATTTTTTTAAATTTTTTAAATTTTTTAATTTTTTAAAATTTTTTCTTTGCTTTATTTTTTTTAAATTTTTATTTATTTTTTTTAATTTTTTTTAATTTATTATTTTTTTATTTCAAAAAATGTTTTTTAAATTTAAAAAAAAATTTTTTAAATTTTTATCTTCCTTTTATTTTAATTTTTTTAAATTTTTTTAAATTTTTAAAAAAAGGTTTTTAATTTTCTTATAATTTTTTTAAAAATTTTTTTTAATTTTTTAATCTTAAATTTTTTTTTTTGAA
>NW_027485217.1:0-47149 GCF_050908995.1 Andrena cerasifolii | reverse complement strand
TTCAGCTTCAAAGCCATCGTCTTAAAGTTGCAAATAAGAGGCGCAGGCCTTTCAAGAGGCGTTCGAAAATTCTGCGTCTCTTCGTTAAGCAGTCACTGTCTCGAAACATCTGCGCCACTTCTCGCTCATTGATTTGCTCTCCGGAGACGTTACTTTGTGCCATCTCTTTCGACGGCATGTTCTCCTGTTACAAAGCCCAGTTTTGTGCATTCTGAAAATTTTCGCCAAATTTTGGCCAATATATCAGGAGAACATGAAGTGGAAAGAGGTATACTAAATTTCAGCTTCAAAGGCATCGCCTTAAAGTTGCCAATACGAGGTAGAGGCCTTTCAAGAGGCGTTCGAAAATTCTGCGTCTCTTCGTTAAGCAGTCACTGTCTCGAAACATCTGCGCCACTTCTCGCTCCTTGATTTGCTCTCCGGAGACGTTACTTTGTGCCATCTCTTTCGACGGCATGTTCTCCTGTTATAAAGTCCACTTTTGTGCATTCTCGAAATTTTCGCCTGATTTTGGCCAATATATCATGAGAACATGAAGTGGAAAGAGGTATACTAAATTTCAGCTTCAAAGGCATCGCCTTAAATTTGCTAATAAGAGGCGCATTCCTTTCAAGAGGCCTTCGAAAATTCTGCGTCTCTTCGTTAAGCAGTCACTGCCTCGAAACATCTGCGCCACTTCTCGCTCATTGATTTGCTCTCCGGAGACGTTACTTTGTGCCATCTCTTTCGACGGTATGTTCTCCTGTTACAAAGCCCAATTTTGTGCATTCTGAAAATTTTCGCCAGATTTTGGCCAATAAATCAGGAGAACATGAAGTGGAAAGAGGTATACTAAATTTCAGCTTCAAAGGCATCGCCTTAAACTTGCAAATAAGAGGCGGAGGCCATTCAAGAGGCGTTCGAAAATTCTGCGTCTCTTCGTTAAACATTCACTGCTCGAAACATCTGCCCTCGCCACTTCTCGCTCTTTGATTTGCTCTCCGGAGACGATACTTTGTGCCATCTCTTTCGACGGCATGTTCTCCTGTTACAAAGCACAATTTTGTGCATTCTCGATATTTTCGCCAGATTATGGTCAATATATCAGAGAACATGAAGTGGAAAGAGGTATACTAAATTTCAGCTTCAAAGGCATCGCCTTAAAGTTGCTAATAAGAGGCGCATTCCTTTCAAGAGGCGTTCGAAAATTCTGCGTCTCTTCGTTAAGCAGTCACTGTCTCGAAACATCTGCGCCACTTCTCGCTCATTGATTTGCTCTCCGGAAACGTTACTTTGTGCCATCTCTTTCGACGGCATGTTCTCCTGTTACAAAGCGTAATTTTGTGCATTCTGAAAATTTTAGCCAGATTTGGGCCAATATACCATGAGAACATGAAGTGGAAAGAGGTATACTAAATTTCAGCTTCAAAGGCATCGCCTTAAAGTTGCCAATACGAGGCGCAGGCCTTTCAAGAGGCGTTCGAAAATTCTGCGTCTCTTCGTTAAACAGTCACTGTCTCGAAACATCTGCGCCACTTCTCGCTCCTTGATTTGCTCTCCGGAGACGATACATTGTGCCATCTCTTTCGACGGCATGTTCTCCTGTTACAAAGCACAATTTTGTGCATTCTCGATATTTTCGCCAGATTATGGTCAATATATCAGAAGAACATGAAGTGGAAAGAGGTATACTAAATTTCAGCTTCAAAGGCATCGCCTTAAAGTTGCTAATAAGAGGCGCATTCCTTTCAAGAGGCGTTCGAAAATTCTGCGTCTCTTCGTTAAGCAGTCACTGTCTCGAAACATCTGCGCCACTTCTCGCTCATTGATTTGCTCTCCGGAGACGTTACTTTGTGCCATCTCTTTCGACGGCATGTTCTCCTGTTACAAAGCCCAATTTTGTGCATTCTGAAAATTTTAGCCAGAATTTGGCCAATATATCAGGAGAACATGAAGTGGAAAGAGGTATACTAAATTTCAGCTTCAAAGCCATCGTCTTAAAGTTGCAAATAAGAGGCGCAGGCCTTTCAAGAGGCGTTCGAAAATTCTGCGTCTCTTCGTTAAGCAGTCACTGTCTCGAAACATCTGCGCCACTTCTCGCTCATTGATTTGCTCTCCGGAGACGTTACTTTGTGCCATCTCTTTCGACGGCATGTTCTCCTGTTACAAAGCCCAGTTTTGTGCATTCTGAAAATTTTCGCCAAATTTTGGCCAATATATCAGGAGAACATGAAGTGGAAAGAGGTATACTAAATTTCAGCTTCAAAGGCATCGCCTTAAAGTTGCCAATACGAGGTGGAGGCCTTTCAAGAGGCGTTCGAAAATTCTGCGTCTCTTCGTTAAGCAGTCACTGTCTCGAAACATCTGCGCCACTTCTCGCTCCTTGATTTGCTCTCCGGAGACGATACTTTGTGCCATCTCTTTTGACGGCATGTTCTCCTGTTACAAAGCACAATTTTGTGCATTCTCGATATTTTCGCCAGATTATGGTCAATATATCAGAAGAACATGAAGTGGAAAGAGGTATACTAAATTTCAGCTTCAAAGGCATCGCCTTAAAGTTGCTAATAAGAGGCGCATTCCTTTCAAGAGGCGTTCGAAAATTCTGCGTCTCTTCGTTAAGCAGTCACTGTCTCGAAACATCTGCGCCACTTCTCGCTCATTGATTTGCTCTCCGGAAACGTTACTTTGTGCCATCTCTTTCGACGGCATGTTCTCCTGTTACAAAGCGTAATTTTGTGCATTCTGAAAATTTTAGCCAGATTTGGGCCAATATATCATGAGAACATGAAGTGGAAAGAGGTATACTAAATTTCAGCTTCAAAGGCATCGCCTTAAAGTTGCCAATACGAGGCGCAGGCCTTTCAAGAGGCGTTCGAAAATTCTGCGTCTCTTCGTTACACAGTCACTGTCTCGAAACATCTGCGCCACTTCTCGCTCCTTGATTTGCTCCCCGGAGACGATACTTTGTGCCATCTCTTTCGACGGCATGTTCTCCTGTTACAAAGCACAATTTTGTGCATTCTCGATATTTTCGCCAGATTATGGTCAATATATCAGAAGAACATGAAGTGGAAAGAGGTATACTAAATTTCAGCTTCAAAGGCATCGCCTTAAAGTTGCTAATAAGAGGCGCATTCCTTTCAAGAGGCGTTCGAAAATTCTGCGTCTCTTCGTTAAGCAGTCACTGTCTCGAAACATCTGCGCCACTTCTCGCTCATTGATTTGCTCTCCGGAGACGTTACTTTGTGCCATCTCTTTCGACGGCATGTTCTCCTGTTACAAAGCCCAATTTTGTGCATTCTGAAAATTTTAGCCAGAATTTGGCCAATATATCAGGAGAACATGAAGTGGAAAGAGGTATACTAAATTTCAGCTTCAAAGCCATCGTCTTAAAGTTGCAAATAAGAGGCGCAGGCCTTTCAAGAGGCGTTCGAAAATTCTGCATCTCTTCGTTAAGCAGTCACTGTCTCGAAACATCTGCGCCACTTCTCGCTCATTGATTTGCTCTCCGGAGACGTTACTTTGTGCCATCTCTTTCGACGGCATGTTCTCCTGTTACAAAGCCCAGTTTTGTGCATTCTGAAAATTTTCGCCAAATTTTGGCCAATATATCAGGAGAACATGAAGTGGAAAGAGGTATACTAAATTTCAGCTTCAAAGGCATCGCCTTAAAGTTGCCAATACGAGGTGGAGGCCTTTCAAGAGGCGTTCGAAAATTCTGCGTCTCTTCGTTAAGCAGTCACTGTCTCGAAACATCTGCGCCACTTCTCGCTCCTTGATTTGCTCTCCGGAGACGTTACTTTGTGCCATCTCTTTCGACGGCATGTTCTCCTGTTATAAAGTCCACTTTTGTGCATTCTCGAAATTTTCGCCTGATTTTGGCCAATATATCATGAGAACATGAAGTGGAAAGAGGTATACTAAATTTCAGCTTCAAAGGCATCGCCTTAAATTTGCTAATAAGAGGCGCATTCCTTTCAAGAGGCCTTCGAAAATTCTGCGTCTCTTCGTTAAGCAGTCACTGCCTCGAAACATCTGCGCCACTTCTCGCTCATTGATTTGCTCTCCGGAGACGTTACTTTGTGCCATCTCTTTCGACAGCATGTTCTCCTGTTACAAAGCCCAATTTTGTGCATTCTGAAAATTTTCGCCAAATTTTGGCCAATATATCAGGAGAACATGAAGTGGAAAGAGGTATACTAAATTTCAGCTTCAAAGGCATCGCCTTAAAGTTGCAAATAAGAGGCGGAGGCCATTCAAAAGGCGTTCGAAAATACTGCGTCTCTTCGTTAAACATTCACTGCCTCGAAACATCTGCGCCACTTCTCGCTCATTGATTTGCTCTCCGGAGACGATACTTTGTGCCATCTCTTTCGACGGCATGTTCTCCTGTTACAAAGCACAATTTTGTGGCATTCTCGATATTTTCGCCAGATTATGGTCAATATATCAGAAGAACATGAAGTGGAAAGAGGTATACTAAATTTCAGCTTCAAAGGCATCGCCTTAAAGTTGCTAATAAGAGGCGCATTCCTTTCAAGAGGCGTTCGAAAATTCTGCGTCTCTTCGTTAAGCAGTCACTGTCTCGAAACATCTGCGCCACTTCTCGCTCATTGATTTGCTCTCCGGAAACGTTACTTTGTGCCATCTCTTTCGACGGCATGTTCTCCTGTTACAAAGCGTAATTTTGTGCATTCTGAAAATTTTAGCCAGATTTGGGCCAATATACCATGAGAACATGAAGTGGAAAGAGGTATACTAAATTTCAGCTTCAAAGGCATCGCCTTAAAGTTGCCAATACGAGGCGCAGGCCTTTCAAGAGGCGTTCGAAAATTCTGCGTCTCTTCGTTAAACAGTCACTGTCTCGAAACATCTGCGCCACTTCTCGCTCCTTGATTTGCTCTCCGGAGACGATACTTTGTGCCATCTCTTTCGACGGCATGTTCTCCTGTTACAAAGCACAATTTTGTGCATTCTCGATATTTTCGCCAGATTATGGTCAATATATCAGAAGAACATGAAGTGGAAAGAGGTATACTAAATTTCAGCTTCAAAGGCATCGCCTTAAAGTTGCTAATAAGAGGCGCATTCCTTTCAAGAGGCGTTCGAAAATTCTGCGTCTCTTCGTTAAGCAGTCACTGTCTCGAAACATCTGCGCCACTTCTCGCTCATTGATTTGCTCTCCGGAGACGTTACTTTGTGCCATCTCTTTCGACGGCATGTTCTCCTGTTACAAAGCCCAATTTTGTGCATTCTGAAAATTTTAGCCAGAATTTGGCCAATATATCAGGAGAACATGAAGTGGAAAGAGGTATACTAAATTTCAGCTTCAAAGCCATCGTCTTAAAGTTGCAAATAAGAGGCGCAGGCCTTTCAAGAGGCGTTCGAAAATTCTGCGTCTCTTCGTTAAGCAGTCACTGTCTCGAAACATCTGCGCCACTTCTCGCTCATTGATTTGCTCTCCGGAGACGATACTTTGTGCCATCTCTTTCGACGGCATGTTCTCCTGTTACAAAGCACAATTTTGTGCATTCTCGATATTTTCGCCAGATTATGGTCAATATATCAGAAGAACATGAAGTGGAAAGAGGTATACTAAATTTCAGCTTCAAAGGCATCGCCTTAAAGTTGCTAATAAGAGGCGCATTCCTTTCAAGAGGCGTTCGAAAATTCTGCGTCTCTTCGTTAAGCAGTCACTGTCTCGAAACATCTGCGCCACTTCTCGCTCATTGATTTGCTCTCCGGAGACGTTACTTTGTGCCATCTCTTTCGACGGCATGTTCTCCTGTTACAAAGCCCAATTTTGTGCATTCTGAAAATTTTAGCCAGAATTTGGCCAATATATCAGGAGAACATGAAGTGGAAAGAGGTATACTAAATTTCAGCTTCAAAGCCATCGTCTTAAAGTTGCAAATAAGAGGCGCAGGCCTTTCAAGAGGCGTTCGAAAATTCTGCGTCTCTTCGTTAAGCAGTCACTGTCTCGAAACATCTGCGCCACTTCTCGCTCATTGATTTGCTCTCCGGATACGTTACTTTGTGCCATCTCTTTCGACGGCATGTTCTCCTGTTACAAAGCCCAGTTTTGTGCATTCTGAAAATTTTCGCCAAATTTTGGCCAATATATCAGGAGAACATGAAGTGGAAAGAGGTATACTAAATTTCAGCTTCAAAGGCATCGCCTTAAAGTTGCAAATAAGAGGCGGAGGCCATTCAAAAGGCGTTCGAAAATACTGCGTCTCTTCGTTAAACATTCACTGCCTCGAAACATCTGCGCCACTTCTCGCTCATTGATTTGCTCTCCGGAGACGATACTTTGTGCCATCTCTTTCGACGGCATGTTCTCCTGTTACAAAGCACAATTTTGTGCATTCTCGATATTTTCGCCAGATTATGGTCAATATATCAGAAGAACATGAAGTGGAAAGAGGTATACTAAATTTCAGCTTCAAAGGCATCGCCTTAAAGTTGCTAATAAGAGGCGCATTCCTTTCAAGAGGCGTTCGAAAATTCTGCGTCTCTTCGTTAAGCAGTCACTGTCTCGAAACATCTGCGCCACTTCTCGCTCATTGATTTGCTCTCCGGAAACGTTACTTTGTGCCATCTCTTTCGACGGCATGTTCTCCTGTTACAAAGCGTAATTTTGTGCATTCTGAAAATTTTAGCCAGATTTGGGCCAATATACCATGAGAACATGAAGTGGAAAGAGGTATACTAAATTTCAGCTTCAAAGGCATCGCCTTAAAGTTGCCAATACGAGGCGCAGGCCTTTCAAGAGGCGTTCGAAAATTCTGCGTCTCTTCGTTAAACAGTCACTGTCTCGAAACATCTGCGCCACTTCTCGCTCCTTGATTTGCTCTCCGGAGACGATACTTTGTGCCATCTCTTTCGACGGCATGTTCTCCTGTTACAAAGCACAATTTTGTGCATTCTCGATATTTTCGCCAGATTATGGTCAATATATCAGAAGAACATGAAGTGGAAAGAGGTATACTAAATTTCAGCTTCAAAGGCATCGCCTTAAAGTTGCTAATAAGAGGCGCATTCCTTTCAAGAGGCGTTCGAAAATTCTGCGTCTCTTCGTTAAGCAGTCACTGTCTCGAAACATCTGCGCCACTTCTCGCTCATTGATTTGCTCTCCGGAGACGTTACTTTGTGCCATCTCTTTCGACGGCATGTTCTCCTGTTACAAAGCCCAATTTTGTGCATTCTGAAAATTTTAGCCAGAATTTGGCCAATATATCAGGAGAACATGAAGTGGAAAGAGGTATACTAAATTTCAGCTTCAAAGCCATCGTCTTAAAGTTGCAAATAAGAGGCGCAGGCCTTTCAAGAGGCGTTCGAAAATTCTGCGTCTCTTCGTTAAGCAGTCACTGTCTCGAAACATCTGCGCCACTTCTCGCTCATTGATTTGCTCTCCGGATACGTTACTTTGTGCCATCTCTTTCGACGGCATGTTCTCCTGTTACAAAGCCCAGTTTTGTGCATTCTGAAAATTTTCGCCAAATTTTGGCCAATATATCAGGAGAACATGAAGTGGAAAGAGGTATACTAAATTTCAGCTTCAAAGGCATCGCCTTAAAGTTGCCAATACGAGGTGGAGGCCTTTCAAGAGGCGTTCGAAAATTCTGCGTCTCTTCGTTAAGCAGTCACTGTCTCGAAACATCTGCGCCACTTCTCGCTCCTTGATTTGCTCTCCGGAGACGATACTTTGTGCCATCTCTTTCGACGGCATGTTCTCCTGTTACAAAGCACAATTTTGTGCATTCTCGATATTTTCGCCAGATTATGGTCAATATATCAGAAGAACATGAAGTGGAAAGAGGTATACTAAATTTCAGCTTCAAAGGCATCGCCTTAAAGTTGCTAATAAGAGGCGCATTCCTTTCAAGAGGCGTTCGAAAATTCTGCGTCTCTTCGTTAAGCAGTCACTGTCTCGAAACATCTGCGCCACTTCTCGCTCATTGATTTGCTCTCCGGAAACGTTACTTTGTGCCATCTCTTTCGACGGCATGTTCTCCTGTTACAAAGCGTAATTTTGTGCATTCTGAAAATTTTAGCCAGATTTGGGCCAATATATCATGAGAACATGAAGTGGAAAGAGGTATACTACATTTCAGCTTCAAAGGCATCGCCTTAAAGTTGCCAATACGAGGCGCAGGCCTTTCAAGAGGCGTTCGAAAATTCTGCGTCTCTTCGTTAAACAGTCACTGTCTCGAAACATCTGCGCCACTTCTCGCTCCTTGATTTGCTCTCCGGAGACGATACTTTGTGCCATCTCTTTCGACGGCATGTTCTCCTGTTACAAAGCACAATTTTGTGCATTCTCGATATTTTCGCCAGATTATGGTCAATATATCAGAAGAACATGAAGTGGAAAGAGGTATACTAAATTTCAGCTTCAAAGGCATCGCCTTAAAGTTGCTAATAAGAGGCGCATTCCTTTCAAGAGGCGTTCGAAAATTCTGCGTCTCTTCGTTAAGCAGTCACTGTCTCGAAACATCTGCGCCACTTCTCGCTCATTGATTTGCTCTCCGGAGACGTTACTTTGTGCCATCTCTTTCGACGGCATGTTCTCCTGTTACAAAGCCCAATTTTGTGCATTCTGAAAATTTTAGCCAGAATTTGGCCAATATATCAGGAGAACATGAAGTGGAAAGAGGTATACTAAATTTCAGCTTCAAAGCCATCGTCTTAAAGTTGCAAATAAGAGGCGCAGGCCTTTCAAGAGGCGTTCGAAAATTCTGCGTCTCTTCGTTAAGCAGTCACTGTCTCGAAACATCTGCGCCACTTCTCGCTCCTTGATTTGCTCTCCGGAGACGTTACTTTGTGCCATCTCTTTCGACGGCATGTTCTCCTGTTATAAAGTCCACTTTTGTGCATTCTCGAAATTTTCGCCTGATTTTGGCCAATATATCATGAGAACATGAAGTGGAAAGAGGTATACTAAATTTCAGCTTCAAAGGCATCGCCTTAAATTTGCTAATAAGAGGCGCATTCCTTTCAAGAGGCCTTCGAAAATTCTGCGTCTCTTCGTTAAGCAGTCACTGCCTCGAAACATCTGCGCCACTTCTCGCTCATTGATTTGCTCTCCGGAGACGTTACTTTGTGCCATCTCTTTCGACAGCATGTTCTCCTGTTACAAAGCCCAATTTTGAGCATTCTGAAAATTTTCGCCAAATTTTGGCCAATATATCAGGAGAACATGAAGTGGAAAGAGGTATACTAAATTTCAGCTTCAAAGGCATCGCCTTAAAGTTGCAAATAAGAGGCGGAGGCCATTCAAAAGGCGTTCGAAAATACTGCGTCTCTTCGTTAAACATTCACTGCCTCGAAACATCTGCGCCACTTCTCGCTCATTGATTTGCTCTCCGGAGACGATACTTTGTGCCATCTCTTTCGACGGCATGTTCTCCTGTTACAAAGCACAATTTTGTGCATTCTCGAAATTTTCGCCAGATTATGGCCAATATATCAGAAGAACATGAAGTGGAAAGAGGTATACTAAATTTCAGCTTCAAAGGCATCGCCTTAAAGTTGCTAATAAGAGGCGCATTCCTTTCAAGAGGCGTTCGAAAATTCTGCGTCTCTTCGTTAAGCAGTCACTGTCTCGAAACATCTGCGCCACTTCTCGCTCATTGATTTGCTCTCCGGAGACGATACTTTGTGCCATCTCTTTCGACGGCATGTTCTCCTGTTACAAAGCACAATTTTGTGCATTCTCGAAATTTTCGCCAGATTATGGCCAATATATCAGAAGAACATGAAGTGGAAAGAGGTATACTAAATTTCAGCTTCAAAGGCATCGCCTTAAAGTTGCTAATAAGAGGCGCATTCCTTTCAAGAGGCGTTCGAAAATTCTGCGTCTCTTCGTTAAGCAGTCACTGTCTCGAAACATCTGCGCCACTTCTCGCTCTTTGATTTACTCTCCGGAGATGTTACTTTGTGCCATCTCTTTCGACGGCATGTTCTCCTGTTACAAAGCCCAATGTTGTGCATTCTGAAAATTTTCGCCAGATTTTGGCCAATATATCATGAGAACATGAAGTGGAAAGAGGTATACTAAATTTCAGCTTCAAAGGCATCGCCTTAAATTTGCTAATAAGAGGCGCATTCCTTTCAAGAGGCCTTCGAAAATTCTGCGTCTCTTCGTTAAGCAGTCACTGCCTCGAAACATCTGCGCCACTTCTCGCTCATTGATTTGCTCTCCGGAGACGTTACTTTGTGCCATCTCTTTCGACAGCATGTTCTCCTGTTACAAAGCCCAATTTTGTGCATTCTGAAAATTTTCGCCAAATTTTGGCCAATATATCAGGAGAACATGAAGTGGAAAGAGGTATACTAAATTTCAGCTTCAAAGGCATCGCCTTAAAGTTGCAAATAAGAGGCGGAGGCCATTCAAAAGGCGTTCGAAAATACTGCGTCTCTTCGTTAAACATTCACTGCCTCGAAACATCTGCGCCACTTCTCGCTCATTGATTTGCTCTCCGGAGACGATACTTTGTGCCATCTCTTTCGACGGCATGTTCTCCTGTTACAAAGCACAATTTTGTGCATTCTCGAAATTTTCGCCAGATTATGGCCAATATATCAGAAGAACATGAAGTGGAAAGAGGTATACTAAATTTCAGCTTCAAAGGCATCGCCTTAAAGTTGCTAATAAGAGGCGCATTCCTTTCAAGAGGCGTTCGAAAATTCTGCGTCTCTTCGTTAAGCAGTCACTGTCTCGAAACATCTGCGCCACTTCTCGCTCATTGATTTGCTCTCCGGAGACGTTACTTTGTGCCACCTCTTTCGACGGCATGTTCTCCTGTTACAAAGCGTAATTTTGTGCATTCTGAAAATTTTAGCCAGATTTTGGCCAATATATCATGAGAACATGAAGTGGAAAGAGGTATACTAAATTTCAGCTTCAAAGGCATCGCCTTAATGTTGCCATTACGAGGCGCAGGCCTTTCAAGAGGCGTTCGAAAATTCTGCGTCTCTTCGTTAAACAGTCACTGTCTCGAAACATCTGCTCCATTTCTCGCAATTTGATTTGTTCTCCGGACACGTAACTTTGTGCCATCTCTTTCGACGGCATGTTCTCCTGTTACAAAGCACAATTTTGTGCATTCTCGAAATTTTCGCCAGATTATGGCCAATATATCAGAAGAACATGAAGTGGAAAGAGGTATACTAAATTTCAGCTTCAAAGGCATCGCCTTAAAGTTGCTAATAAGAGGCGCATTCCTTTCAAGAGGCGTTCGAAAATTCTGCGTCTCTTCATTAAGCAGTCACTGTCTCGAAACATCTGCGCCACTTCTCGCTCATTGATTTGCTCTCCGAAGACGTTACTTTGTGCCATCTCTTTCGACGGCATGTTCTCCTGTTTCAAAGCGCAATTTTGTGCATTCTGAAAATATTCAGCAGATTTTGGCCAATACATCAGGAGAACATGAAGTGGAAAGAGGTATACTAAATTTCAGCTTCAAAGGCATCGCCTTAAAGTTGCCAATAAGAGGCGGAGGCCTTTCAAGAGGCGTTCGAAAATTCTGCGTCTCTTCGTTAAGCAGTCACTGTCTCGAAACATCTGCGCCACTTCTCGCTCTTTGATTTGCTCTCCGGAGACGTTACTTTGTGCCATCCCTTTCGACGGCATGTTCTCCTGTTACAAAGCGCAATTTTGTGCGTTTAGAAAATTTTCGCCAGATTTTGGCCAATGTATCATGAGAACATGAAGTGGAAAGAGGTATACTAAATTTCAGCTTCAAATGCATCGCCTTAAAGTTGCCAATAAGAGGCGCAGGCCTTTCAAGAGGTGTTCGAAAATTCTGCGTCTCTTCGTTAAACAGTCACTGTCTCGAAACATCTGCGCCACTTCTCGCTCTTTGATTTGTTCTCCGGAGATGTTACTTTGTGCCATCTCTTCCGACGGCATGTTCTCCTGTTACAAAGCCCAATGTTGTGCATTCTGAAAATTTTCGCCAGATTTTGGCCAATATATCATGAGAACATGAAGTGGAAAGAGGTATACTAAATTTCAGCTTCAAAGGCATCGCCTTAAAGTTGCAAATAAGAGGCGCAGGCCTTTCAAGAGGCGTTCGAAAATTCTGCGTCTCTTCGTTAAGCAGTCACTGTCTCGAAACATCTGCGCCACTTCTCGCTCCTTGATTTGCTCTCCGGAGACGTTACTTTGTGCCATCTCTTTCGACGGCATGTTCTCCTGTTATAAAGTCCACTTTTGTGCATTCTCGAAATTTTCGCCTGATTTTGGCCAATATATCATGAGAACATGAAGTGGAAAGAGGTATACTAAATTTCAGCTTCAAAGGCATCGCCTTAAATTAGCTAATAAGAGGCGCATTCCTTTCAAGAGGCCTTCGAAAATTCTGCGTCTCTTCGTTAAGCAGTCACTGCCTCGAAACATCTGCGCCACTTCTCGCTCATTGATTTGCTCTCCGGAGACGTTACTTTGTGCCATCTCTTTCGACAGCATGTTCTCCTGTTACAAAGCCCAATTTTGTGCATTCTGAAAATTTTCGCCAAATTTTGGCCAATATATCAGGAGAACATGAAGTGGAAAGAGGTATACTAAATTTCAGCTTCAAAGGCATCGCCTTAAAGTTGCAAATAAGAGGCGGAGGCCATTCAAAAGGCGTTCGAAAATACTGCGTCTCTTCGTTAAACATTCACTGCCTCGAAACATCTGCGCCACTTCTCGCTCATTGATTTGCTCTCCGGAGACGATACTTTGTGCCATCTCTTTCGACGGCATGTTCTCCTGTTACAAAGCACAATTTTGTGCATTCTCGATATTTTCGCCAGATTATGGTCAATATATCAGAAGAACATGAAGTGGAAAGAGGTATACTAAATTTCAGCTTCAAAGGCATCGCCTTAAATTTGCTAATAAGAGGCGCATTCCTTTCAAGAGGCCTTCGAAAATTCTGCGTCTCTTCGTTAAGCAGTCACTGCCTCGAAACATCTGCGCCACTTCTCGCTCATTGATTTGCTCTCCGGAGACGTTACTTTGTGCCATCTCTTTCGACGGCATGTTCTCCTGTTATAAAGTCCACTTTTGTGCATTCTCGAAATTTTCGCCTGATTTTGGCCAATATATCATGAGAACATGAAGTGGAAAGAGGTATACTAAATTTCAGCTTCAAAGGCATCGCCTTAAATTTGCTAATAAGAGGCGCATTCCTTTCAAGAGGCCTTCGAAAATTCTGCGTCTCTTCGTTAAGCAGTCAATGCCTCGAAACATCTGCGCCACTTCTCGCTCATTGATTTGCTCTCCGGAGACGTTACTTTGTGCCATCTCTTTCGACAGCATGTTCTCCTGTTACAAAGCCCAATTTTGTGCATTCTGAAAATTTTCGCCAAATTTTGGCCAATATATCAGGAGAACATGAAGTGGAAAGAGGTATACTAAATTTCAGCTTCAAAGGCATCGCCTTAAAGTTGCTAATAAGAGGCGCATTCCTTTCAAGAGGCGTTCGAAAATTCTGCGTCTCTTCGTTAAGCAGTCACTGTCTCGAAACATCTGCGCCACTTCTCGCTCATTGATTTGCTCTCCGGAGACGTTACTTTGTGCCACCTCTTTCGACGGCATGTTCTCCTGTTACAAAGCGTAATTTTGTGCATTCTGAAAATTTTAGCCAGATTTTGGCCAATATATCATGAGAACATGAAGTGGAAAGAGGTATACTAAATTTCAGCTTCAAAGGCATCGCCTTAATGTTGCCATTACGAGGCGCAGGCCTTTCAAGAGGCGTTCGAAAATTCTGCGTCTCTTCGTTAAACAGTCACTGTCTCGAAACATCTGCGCCATTTCTCGCAATTTGATTTGTTCTCCGGACTCGTAACTTTGTGCCATCTCTTTCGACGGCATGTTCTCCTGTTACAAAGCGCAATTTTGTGCGTTTAGAAAATTTTCGCCAGATTTTGGCCAATGTATCATGAGAACATGAAGTGGAAAGAGGTATACTAAATTTCAGCTTCAAATGCATCGCCTTAAAGTTGCCAATAAGAGGCGCAGGCCTTTCAAGAGGTGTTCGAAAATTCTGCGTCTCTTCGTTAAACAGTCACTGTCTCGAAACATCTGCGCCATTTCTCGCAATTTGATTTGTTCTCCGGACACGTAACTTTGTGCCATCTCTTTCGACGGCATGTTCTCCTGTTACAAAGCGCAATTTTGTGCGTTTAGAAAATTTTCGCCAGATTTTGGCCAATGTATCATGAGAACATGAAGTGGAAAGAGGTATACTAAATTTCAGCTTCAAATGCATCGCCTTAAAGTTGCCAATAAGAGGCGCAGGCCTTTCAAGAGGTGTTCGAAAATTCTGCGTCTCTTCGTTAAGCAGTCACTGTCTCGAAACATCTGCGCCACTTCTCGCTCATTGATTTGCTCTCCGGAGACGTTACTTTGTGCCATCTCTTTCGACAGCATGTTCTCCTGTTACAAAGCCCAATTTTGTGCATTCTGAAAATTTTCGCCAAATTTTGGCCAATATATCAGGAGAACATGAAGTGGAAAGAGGTATACTAAATTTCAGCTTCAAAGGCATCGCCTTAAAGTTGCTAATAAGAGGCGCATTCCTTTCAAGAGGCGTTCGAAAATTCTGCGTCTCTTCGTTAAGCAGTCACTGTCTCGAAACATCTGCGCCACTTCTCGCTCATTGATTTGCTCTCCGGAGACGTTACTTTGTGCCACCTCTTTCGACGGCATGTTCTCCTGTTACAAAGCGTAATTTTGTGCATTCTGAAAATTTTAGCCAGATTTTGGCCAATATATCATGAGAACAAGAAGTGGAAAGAGGTATACTAAATTTCAGCTTCAAAGGCATCGCCTTAATGTTGCCATTACGAGGCGCAGGCCTTTCAAGAGGCGTTCGAAAATTCTGCGTCTCTTCGTTAAACAGTCACTGTCTCGAAACATCTGCGCCATTTCTCGCAATTTGATTTGTTCTCCGGACACGTAACTTTGTGCCATCTCTTTCGACGGCATGTTCTCCTGTTACAAAGCACAATTTTGTGCGTTTAGAAAATTTTCGCCAGATTTTGGCCAATGTATCATGAGAACATGAAGTGGAAAGAGGTATACTAAATTTCAGCTTCAAATGCATCGCCTTAAAGTTGCCAATAAGAGGCGCAGGCCTTTCAAGAGGCCTTCGAAAATTCTGCGTCTCTTCGTTAAGCAGTCACTGCCTCGAAACATCTGCGCCACTTCTCGCTCATTGATTTGCTCTCCGGAGACGTTACTTTGTGCCATCTCTTTCGACGGCATGTTCTCCTGTTATAAAGTCCACTTTTGTGCATTCTCGAAATTTTCGCCTGATTTTGGCCAATATATCATGAGAACATGAAGTGGAAAGAGGTATACTAAATTTCAGCTTCAAAGGCATCGCCTTAAATTTGCTAATAAGAGGCGCATTCCTTTCAAGAGGCCTTCGAAAATTCTGCGTCTCTTCGTCAAGCAGTCAATGCCTCGAAACATCTGCGCCACTTCTCGCTCATTGATTTGCTCTCCGGAGACGTTACTTTGTGCCATCTCTTTCGACAGCATGTTCTCCTGTTACAAAGCCCAATTTTGTGCATTCTGAAAATTTTCGCCAAATTTTGGACAATATATCAGGAGAACATGAAGTGGAAAGAGGTATACTAAATTTCAGCTTCAAAGGCATCGCCTTAAAGTTGCTAATAAGAGGCGCATTCCTTTCAAGAGGCGTTCGAAAATTCTGCGTCTCTTCGTTAAGCAGTCACTGTCTCGAAACATCTGCGCCACTTCTCGCTCATTGATTTGCGATCCGGAGACGTTACTTTGTGCCACCTCTTTCGACGGCATGTTCTCCTGTTACAAAGCGTAATTTTGTGCATTCTGAAAATTTTAGCCAGATTTTGGCCAATATATCATGAGAACATGAAGTGGAAAGAGGTATACTAAATTTCAGCTTCAAAGGCATCGCCTTAATGTTGCCATTACGAGGCGCAGGCCTTTCAAGAGGCGTTCGAAAATTCTGCGTCTCTTCGTTAAACAGTCACTGTCTCGAAACATCTGCGCCATTTCTCGCAATTTGATTTGTTCTCCGGACACGTAACTTTGTGCCATCTCTTTCGACGGCATGTTCTCCTGTTACAAAGCGCAATTTTGTGCGTTTAGAAAATTTTCGCCAGATTTTGGCCAATGTATCATGAGAACATGAAGTGGAAAGAGGTATACTAAATTTCAGCTTCAAATGCATCGCCTTAAAGTTGCCAATAAGAGGCGCAGGCCTTTCAAGAGGTGTTCGAAAATTCTGCGTCTCTTCGTTAAACAGTCACTGTCTCGAAACATCTGCGCCATTTCTCGCAATTTGATTTGTTCTCCGGACACGTAACTTTGTGCCATCTCTTTCGACGGCATGTTCTCCTGTTACAAAGCGCAATTTTGTGCGTTTAGAAAATTTTCGCCAGATTTTGGCCAATGTATCATGAGAACATGAAGTGGAAAGAGGTATACTAAATTTCAGCTTCAAATGCATCGCCTTAAAGTTGCCAATAAGAGGCGCAGGCCTTTCAAGAGGTGTTCGAAAATTCTGCGTCTCTTCGTTAAGCAGTCACTGTCTCGAAACATCTGCGCCACTTCTCGCTCATTGATTTGCTCTCCGGAGACGTTACTTTGTGCCATCTCTTTCGACAGCATGTTCTCCTGTTACAAAGCCCAATTTTGTGCATTCTGAAAATTTTCGCCAAATTTTGGCCAATATATCAGGAGAACATGAAGTGGAAAGAGGTATACTAAATTTCAGCTTCAAATGCATCGCCTTAAAGTTGCCAATAAGAGGCGCAGGCCTTTCAAGAGGTGTTCGAAAATTCTGCGTCTCTTCGTTAAACAGTCACTGTCTCGAAACATCTGCGCCATTTCTCGCAATTTGATTTGTTCTCCGGACACGTAACTTTGTGCCATCTCTTTCGACGGCATGTTCTCCTGTTACAAAGCGCAATTTTGTGCGTTTAGAAAATTTTCGCCAGATTTTGGCCAATGTATCATGAGAACATGAAGTGGAAAGAGGTACACTAAATTTCAGCTTCAAATGCATCGCCTTAAAGTTGCCAATAAGAGGCGCAGGCCTTTCAAGAGGTGTTCGAAAATTCTGCGTCTCTTCGTTAAGCAGTCAATGTCTCGAAACGTCTGCGCCACTTCTCGCTCATTGATTTGCTCTCCGGAGACGTTACTTTGTGCCACCTCTTTCGACGGCATGTTCTCCTGTTACAAAGCGTAATTTTGTGCATTCTGAAAATTTTAGCCAGATTTTGGCCAATATATCATGAGAACATGAAGTGGAAAGAGGTATACTAAATTTCAGCTTCAAAGGCATCGCCTTAATGTTGCCATTACGAGGCGCAGGCCTTTCAAGAGGCGTTCGAAAATTCGGCGTCTCTTCGTTAAACAGTCACTGTCTCGAAACATCTGCGCCATTTCTCGCAATTTGATTTGTTCTCCGGACACGTAACTTTGTGCCATCTCTTTCGACGGCATGTTCTCCTGTTACAAAGCACAATTTTGTGCATTCTCGAAATTTTCGCCAGATTATGGCCAATATATCAGAAGAACATGAAGTGGAAAGAGGTATACTAAATTTCAGCTTCAAAGGCATCGCCTTAAAGTTGCTAATAAGAGGCGCATTCCTTTCAAGAGGCGTTCGAAAATTCTGCGTCTCTTCATTAAGCAGTCACTGTCTCGAAACATCTGCGCCACTTCTCGCTCATTGATTTGCTCTCCGAAGACGTTACTTTGTGCCATCTCTTTCGACGGCATGTTCTCCTGTTTCAAAGCGCAATTTTGTGCATTCTGAAAATATTCAGCAGATTTTGGCCAATACATCAGGAGAACATGAAGTGGAAAGAGGTATACTAAATTTCTGCTTCAAAGGCATCGCCTTAAAGTTGCCAATAAGAGGCGGAGGCCTTTCAAGGGGCGTTCGAAAATTCTGCGTCTCTTCGTTAAGCAGTCACTGTCTCGAAACATCTGCGCCACTTCTCGCTCATTGATTTGCGATCCGGAGACGTTACTTTGTGCCACCTCTTTCGACGGCATGTTCTCCTGTTACAAAGCGTAATTTTGTGCATTCTGAAAATTTTAGCCAGATTTTGGCCAATATATCATGAGAACATGAAGTGGAAAGAGGTATACTAAATTTCAGCTTCAAAGGCATCGCCTTAATGTTGCCATTACGAGGCGCAGGCCTTTCAAGAGGCGTTCGAAAATTCTGCGTCTCTTCGTTAAACAGTCACTGTCTCGAAACATCTGCGCCATTTCTCGCAATTTGATTTGTTCTCCGGACACGTAACTTTGTGCCATCTCTTTCGACGGCATGTTCTCCTGTTACAAAGCACAATTTTGTGCGTTTAGAAAATTTTCGCCAGATTTTGGCCAATGTATCATGAGAACATGAAGTGGAAAGAGGTATACTAAATTTCAGCTTCAAATGCATCGCCTTAAAGTTGCCAATAAGAGGCGCAGGCCTTTCAAGAGGCCTTCGAAAATTCTGCGTCTCTTCGTTAAGCAGTCACTGCCTCGAAACATCTGCGCCACTTCTCGCTCATTGATTTGCTCTCCGGAGACGTTACTTTGTGCCATCTCTTTCGACGGCATGTTCCCCTGTTATAAAGTCCACTTTTGTGCATTCTCGAAATTTTCGCCTGATTTTGGCCAATATATCATGAGAACATGAAGTGGAAAGAGGTATACTAAATTTCAGCTTCAAAGGCATCGCCTTAAATTTGCTAATAAGAGGCGCATTCCTTTCAAGAGGCCTTCGAAAATTCTGCGTCTCTTCGTCAAGCAGTCAATGCCTCGAAACATCTGCGCCACTTCTCGCTCATTGATTTGCTCTCCGGAGACGTTACTTTGTGCCACCTCTTTCGACGGCATGTTCTCCTGTTACAAAGCGTAATTTTGTGCATTCTGAAAATTTTAGCCAGATTTTGGCCAATATATCATGAGAACAAGAAGTGGAAAGAGGTATACTAAATTTCAGCTTCAAAGGCATCGCCTTAATGTTGCCATTACGAGGCGCAGGCCTTTCAAGAGGCGTTCGAAAATTCTGCGTCTCTTCGTTAAACAGTCACTGTCTCGAAACATCTGCGCCATTTCTCGCAATTTGATTTGTTCTCCGGACACGTAACTTTGTGCCATCTCTTTCGACGGCATGTTCTCCTGTTACAAAGCACAATTTTGTGCGTTTAGAAAATTTTCGCCAGATTTTGGCCAATGTATCATGAGAACATGAAGTGGAAAGAGGTATACTAAATTTCAGCTTCAAATGCATCGCCTTAAAGTTGCCAATAAGAGGCGCAGGCCTTTCAAGAGGCCTTCGAAAATTCTGCGTCTCTTCGTTAAGCAGTCACTGCCTCGAAACATCTGCGCCACTTCTCGCTCATTGATTTGCTCTCCGGAGACGTTACTTTGTGCCATCTCTTTCGACGGCATGTTCCCCTGTTATAAAGTCCACTTTTGTGCATTCTCGAAATTTTCGCCTGATTTTGGCCAATATATCATGAGAACATGAAGTGGAAAGAGGTATACTAAATTTCAGCTTCAAAGGCATCGCCTTAAATTTGCTAATAAGAGGCGCATTCCTTTCAAGAGGCCTTCGAAAATTCTGCGTCTCTTCGTCAAGCAGTCAATGCCTCGAAACATCTGCGCCACTTCTCGCTCATTGATTTGCTCTCCGGAGACGTTACTTTGTGCCATCTCTTTCGACAGCATGTTCTCCTGTTACAAAGCCCAATTTTGTGCATTCTGAAAATTTTCGCCAAATTTTGGCCAATATATCAGGAGAACATGAAGTGGAAAGAGGTATACTAAATTTCAGCTTCAAAGGCATCGCCTTAAAGTTGCTAATAAGAGGCGCATTCCTTTCAAGAGGCGTTCGAAAATTCTGCGTCTCTTCGTTAAGCAGTCACTGTCTCGAAACATCTGCGCCACTTCTCGCTCATTGATTTGCGATCCGGAGACGTTACTTTGTGCCACCTCTTTCGACGGCATGTTCTCCTGTTACAAAGCGTAATTTTGTGCATTCTGAAAATTTTAGCCAGATTTTGGCCAATATATCATGAGAACATGAAGTGGAAAGAGGTATACTAAATTTCAGCTTCAAAGGCATCGCCTTAATGTTGCCATTACGAGGCGCAGGCCTTTCAAGAGGCGTTCGAAAATTCTGCGTCTCTTCGTTAAACAGTCACTGTCTCGAAACATCTGCGCCATTTCTCGCAATTTGATTTGTTCTCCGGACACGTAACTTTGTGCCATCTCTTTCGACGGCATGTTCTCCTGTTACAAAGCGCAATTTTGTGCGTTTAGAAAATTTTCGCCAGATTTTGGCCAATGTATCATGAGAACATGAAGTGGAAAGAGGTATACTAAATTTCAGCTTCAAATGCATCGCCTTAAAGTTGCCAATAAGAGGCGCAGGCCTTTCAAGAGGTGTTCGAAAATTCTGCGTCTCTTCGTTAAACAGTCACTGTCTCGAAACATCTGCGCCATTTCTCGCAATTTGATTTGTTCTCCGGACACGTAACTTTGTGCCATCTCTTTCGACGGCATGTTCTCCTGTTACAAAGCGCAATTTTGTGCGTTTAGAAAATTTTCGCCAGATTTTGGCCAATGTATCATGAGAACATGAAGTGGAAAGAGGTATACTAAATTTCAGCTTCAAATGCATCGCCTTAAAGTTGCCAATAAGAGGCGCAGGCCTTTCAAGAGGTGTTCGAAAATTCTGCGTCTCTTCGTTAAGCAGTCACTGTCTCGAAACATCTGCGCCACTTCTCGCTCATTGATTTGCTCTCCGGAGACGTTACTTTGTGCCATCTCTTTCGACAGCATGTTCTCCTGTTACAAAGCCCAATTTTGTGCATTCTGAAAATTTTCGCCAAATTTTGGCCAATATATCAGGAGAACATGAAGTGGAAAGAGGTATACTAAATTTCAGCTTCAAATGCATCGCCTTAAAGTTGCCAATAAGAGGCGCAGGCCTTTCAAGAGGTGTTCGAAAATTCTGCGTCTCTTCGTTAAACAGTCACTGTCTCGAAACATCTGCGCCATTTCTCGCAATTTGATTTGTTCTCCGGACACGTAACTTTGTGCCATCTCTTTCGACGGCATGTTCTCCTGTTACAAAGCGCAATTTTGTGCGTTTAGAAAATTTTCGCCAGATTTTGGCCAATGTATCATGAGAACATGAAGTGGAAAGAGGTATACTAAATTTCAGCTTCAAATGCATCGCCTTAAAGTTGCCAATAAGAGGCGCAGGCCTTTCAAGAGGTGTTCGAAAATTCTGCGTCTCTTCGTTAAGCAGTCAATGTCTCGAAACGTCTGCGCCACTTCTCGCTCATTGATTTGCTCTCCGGAGACGTTACTTTGTGCCACCTCTTTCGACGGCATGTTCTCCTGTTACAAAGCGTAATTTTGTGCATTCTGAAAATTTTAGCCAGATTTTGGCCAATATATCATGAGAACATGAAGTGGAAAGAGGTATACTAAATTTCAGCTTCAAAGGCATCGCCTTAATGTTGCCATTACGAGGCGCAGGCCTTTCAAGAGGCGTTCGAAAATTCGGCGTCTCTTCGTTAAACAGTCACTGTCTCGAAACATCTGCGCCATTTCTCGCAATTTGATTTGTTCTCCGGACACGTAACTTTGTGCCATCTCTTTCGACGGCATGTTCTCCTGTTACAAAGCACAATTTTGTGCATTCTCGAAATTTTCGCCAGATTATGGCCAATATATCAGAAGAACATGAAGCGGAAAGAGGTATACTAAATTTCAGCTTCAAAGGCATCGCCTTAAAGTTGCTAATAAGAGGCGCATTCCTTTCAAGAGGCGTTCGAAAATTCTGCGTCTCTTCATTAAGCAGTCACTGTCTCGAAACATCTGCGCCACTTCTCGCTCATTGATTTGCTCTCCGAAGACGTTACTTTGTGCCATCTCTTTCGACGGCATGTTCTCCTGTTTCAAAGCGCAATTTTGTGCATTCTGAAAATATTCAGCAGATTTTGGCCAATACATCAGGAGAACATGAAGTGGAAAGAGGTATACTAAATTTCAGCTTCAAAGGCATCGCCTTAAAGTTGCCAATAAGAGGCGGAGGCCTTTCAAGAGGCGTTCGAAAATTCTGCGTCTCTTCGTTAAGCAGTCACTGTCTCGAAACATCTGCGCCACTTCTCGCTCATTGATTTGCGATCCGCAGACGTTACTTTGTGCCACCTCTTTCGACGGCATGTTCTCCTGTTACAAAGCGTAATTTTGTGCATTCTGAAAATTTTAGCCAGATTTTGGCCAATATATCATGAGAACATGAAGTGGAAAGAGGTATACTAAATTTCAGCTTCAAAGGCATCGCCTTAATGTTGCCATTACGAGGCGCAGGCCTTTCAAGAGGCGTTCGAAAATTCTGCGTCTCTTCGTTAAACAGTCACTGTCTCGAAACATCTGCGCCATTTCTCGCAATTTGATTTGTTCTCCGGACACGTAACTTTGTGCCATCTCTTTCGACGGCATGTTCTCCTGTTACAAAGCGCAATTTTGTGCGTTTAGAAAATTTTCGCCAGATTTTGGCCAATGTATCATGAGAACATGAAGTGGAAAGAGGTATACTAAATTTCAGCTTCAAATGCATCGCCTTAAAGTTGCCAATAAGAGGCGCAGGCCTTTCAAGAGGTGTTCGAAAATTCTGCGTCTCTTCGTTAAACAGTCACTGTCTCGAAACATCTGCGCCATTTCTCGCAATTTGATTTGTTCTCCGGACACGTAACTTTGTGCCATCTCTTTCGACGGCATGTTCTCCTGTTACAAAGCGCAATTTTGTGCGTTTAGAAAATTTTCGCCAGATTTTGGCCAATGTATCATGAGAACATGAAGTGGAAAGAGGTATACTAAATTTCAGCTTCAAATGCATCGCCTTAAAGTTGCCAATAAGAGGCGCAGGCCTTTCAAGAGGTGTTCGAAAATTCTGCGTCTCTTCGTTAAGCAGTCAATGTCTCGAAACGTCTGCGCCACTTCTCGCTCATTGATTTGCTCTCCGGAGTCGTTACTTTGTGCCACCTCTTTCGACGGCATGTTCTCCTGTTACAAAGCGTAATTTTGTGCATTCTGAAAATTTTAGCCAGATTTTGGCCAATATATCATGAGAACATGAAGTGGAAAGAGGTATACTAAATTTCAGCTTCAAAGGCATCGCCTTAATGTTGCCATTACGAGGCGCAGGCCTTTCAAGAGGCGTTCGAAAATTCGGCGTCTCTTCGTTAAACAGTCACTGTCTCGAAACATCTGCGCCATTTCTCGCAATTTGATTTGTTCTCCGGACACGTAACTTTGTGCCATCTCTTTCGACGGCATGTTCTCCTGTTACAAAGCACAATTTTGTGCATTCTCGAAATTTTCGCCAGATTATGGCCAATATATCAGAAGAACATGAAGTGGAAAGAGGTATACTAAATTTCAGCTTCAAAGGCATCGCCTTAAAGTTGCTAATAAGAGGCGCATTCCTTTCAAGAGGCGTTCGAAAATTCTGCGTCTCTTCATTAAGCAGTCACTGTCTCGAAACATCTGCGCCACTTCTCGCTCATTGATTTGCTCTCCGAAGACGTTACTTTGTGCCATCTCTTTCGACGGCATGTTCTCCTGTTTCAAAGCGCAATTTTGTGCATTCTGAAAATATTCAGCAGATTTTGGCCAATACATCAGGAGAACATGAAGTGGAAAGAGGTATACTAAATTTCAGCTTCAAAGGCATCGCCTTAAAGTTGCCAATAAGAGGCGGAGGCCTTTCAAGAGGCGTTCGAAAATTCTGCGTCTCTTCGTTAAGCAGTCACTGTCTCGAAACATCTGCGCCACTTCTCGCTCTTTGATTTGCTCTCCGGAGACGTTACTTTGTGCCATCCCTTTCGACGGCATGTTCTCCTGTTACAAAGCGCAATTTTGTGCGTTTAGAAAATTTTCGCCAGATTTTGGCCAATGTATCATGAGAACATGAAGTGGAAAGAGGTATACTAAATTTCAGCTTCAAATGCATCGCCTTAAAGTTGCCAATAAGAGGCGCAGGCCTTTCAAGAGGTGTTCGAAAATTCTGCGTCTCTTCGTTAAACAGTCACTGTCTCGAAACATCTGCGCCACTTCTCGCTCTTTGATTTGTTCTCCGGAGATGTTACTTTGTGCCATCTCTTTCGACGGCATGTTCTCCTGTTACAAAGCCCAATGTTGTGCATTCTCGAAATTTTCGCCTGATTTTGGCCAATATATCATGAGAACATGAAGTGGAAAGAGGTATACTAAATTTCAGCTTCAAAGGCATCGCCTTAAATTTGCTAATAAGAGGCGCATTCCTTTCAAGAGGCCTTCGAAAATTCTGCGTCTCTTCGTTAAGCAGTCACTGCCTCGAAACATCTGCGCCACTTCTCGCTCATTGATTTGCTCTCCGGAAACGTTACTTTGTGCCATCTCTTTCGACAGCATATTCTCCTGTTACAAAGCCCAATTTTGTGCATTCTGAAAATTTTCGCCAAATTTTGGCCAATATATCAGGAGAACATGAAGTGGAAAGAGGTATACTAAATTTCAGCTTCAAAGGCATCGCCTTAAAGTTGCAAATAAGAGGCGGAGGCCATTCAAAAGGCGTTCGAAAATACTGCGTCTCTTCGTTAAACATTCACTGCCTCGAAACATCTGCGCCACTTCTCGCTCATTGATTTGCTCTCCGGAGACGATACTTTGTGCCATCTCTTTCGACGGCATGTTCTCCTGTTACAAAGCACAATTTTGTGCATTCTCGATATTTTCGCCAAATTTTGGCCAATATATCAGGAGAACATGAAGTGGAAAGAGGTATACTAAATTTCAGCTTCAAAGGCATCGCCTTAAAGTTGCAAATAAGAGGCGTAGGCCATTCAAAAGGCGTTCGAAAATACTGCGTCTCTTCGTTAAGCAGTCAATGCCTCGAAACATCTGCGCCACTTCTCGCTCATTGATTTGCTCTCCGGAGACGTTACTTTGTGCCATCTCTTTCGACAGCATGTTCTCCTGTTACAAAGCGTAATTTTGTGCATTCTGAAAATTTTCGCCAAATTTTGGCCAATATATCAGGAGAACATGAAGTGGAAAGAGGTATACTAAATTTCAGCTTCAAAGGCATCGCCTTAAAGTTGCTAATAAGAGGCGCATTCCTTTCAAGAGGCGTTCGAAAATTCTGCGTGTCTTCGTTAAGCAGTCACTGTCTCGAAACATCTGCGCCACTTCTCGCTCATTGATTTGCTCTCCGAAGACGTTACTTTGTACCATCTCTTTCGACGGCATGTTCTCCTGTTTCAAAGCGCAATTTTGTGCATTCTGAAAATATTCAGCAGATTTTGGCCAATACATCAGGAGAACATGAAGTGGAAAGAGGTATACTAAATTTCAGCTTCAAAGGCATCGCCTTAAAGTTGCCAATAAGAGGCGGAGGCCTTTCAAGAGACGTTCGAAAATTCTGCGTCTCTTCGTTAAACAGTCACTGTCTCGAAACATCTGCGCCATTTCTCGCAATTTGATTTGTTCTCCGGACACGTAACTTTGTGCCATCTCTTTCGACGGCATGTTCTCCTGTTACAAAGCGCAATTTTGTGCGTTTAGAAAATTTTCGCCAGATTTTGGCCAATGTATCATGAGAACATGAAGTGGAAAGAGGTATACTAAATTTCAGCTTCAAATGCATCGCCTTAAAGTTGCCAATAAGAGGCGCAGGCCTTTCAAGAGGTGTTCGAAAATTCTGCGTCTCTTCGTTAAGCAGTCAATGTCTCGAAACGTCTGCGCCACTTCTCGCTCATTGATTTGCTCTCCGGAGACGTTACTTTGTGCCACCTCTTTCGACGGCATGTTCTCCTGTTACAAAGCGTAATTTTGTGCATTCTGAAAATTTTAGCCAGATTTTGGCCAATATATCATGAGAACATGAAGTGGAAAGAGGTATACTAAATTTCAGCTTCAAAGGCATCGCCTTAATGTTGCCATTACGAGGCGCAGGCCTTTCAAGAGGCGTTCGAAAATTCGGCGTCTCTTCGTTAAACAGTCACTGTCTCGAAACATCTGCGCCATTTCTCGCAATTTGATTTGTTCTCCGGACACGTAACTTTGTGCCATCTCTTTCGACGGCATGTTCTCCTGTTACAAAGCACAATTTTGTGCATTCTCGAAATTTTCGCCAGATTATGGCCAATATATCAGAAGAACATGAAGTGGAAAGAGGTATACTAAATTTCAGCTTCAAAGGCATCGCCTTAAAGTTGCTAATAAGAGGCGCATTCCTTTCAAGAGGCGTTCGAAAATTCTGCGTCTCTTCATTAAGCAGTCACTGTCTCGAAACATCTGCGCCACTTCTCGCTCATTGATTTGCTCTCCGAAGACGTTACTTTGTGCCATCTCTTTCGACGGCATGTTCTCCTGTTTCAAAGCGCAATTTTGTGCATTCTGAAAATATTCAGCAGATTTTGGCCAATACATCAGGAGAACATGAAGTGGAAAGAGGTATACTAAATTTCAGCTTCAAAGGCATCGCCTTAAAGTTGCCAATAAGAGGCGGAGGCCTTTCAAGAGGCGTTCGAAAATTCTGCGTCTCTTCGTTAAGCAGTCACTGTCTCGAAACATCTGCGCCACTTCTCGCTCTTTGATTTGCTCTCCGGAGACGTTACTTTGTGCCATCCCTTTCGACGGCATGTTCTCCTGTTACAAAGCGCAATTTTGTGCGTTTAGAAAATTTTCGCCAGATTTTGGCCAATGTATCATGAGAACATGAAGTGGAAAGAGGTATACTAAATTTCAGCTTCAAATGCATCGCCTTAAAGTTGCCAATAAGAGGCGCAGGCCTTTCAAGAGGTGTTCGAAAATTCTGCGTCTCTTCGTTAAACAGTCACTGTCTCGAAACATCTGCGCCACTTCTCGCTCTTTGATTTGTTCTCCGGAGATGTTACTTTGTGCCATCTCTTTCGACGGCATGTTCTCCTGTTACAAAGCCCAATGTTGTGCATTCTCGAAATTTTCGCCTGATTTTGGCCAATATATCATGAGAACATGAAGTGGAAAGAGGTATACTAAATTTCAGCTTCAAAGGCATCGCCTTAAATTTGCTAATAAGAGGCGCATTCCTTTCAAGAGGCCTTCGAAAATTCTGCGTCTCTTCGTTAAGCAGTCACTGCCTCGAAACATCTGCGCCACTTCTCGCTCATTGATTTGCTCTCCGGAAACGTTACTTTGTGCCATCTCTTTCGACAGCATATTCTCCTGTTACAAAGCCCAATTTTGTGCATTCTGAAAATTTTCGCCAAATTTTGGCCAATATATCAGGAGAACATGAAGTGGAAAGAGGTATACTAAATTTCAGCTTCAAAGGCATCGCCTTAAATTTGCTAATAAGAGGCGCATTCCTTTCAAGAGGCCTTCGAAAATTCTGCGTCTCTTCGTTAAGCAGTCACTGCCTCGAAACATCTGCGCCACTTCTCGCTCATTGATTTGCTCTCCGGAGACGTTACTTTGTGCCATCTCTTTCGACGGCATGTTCTCCTGTTATAAAGTCCACTTTTGTGCATTCTCGAAATTTTCGCCTGATTTTGGCCAATATATCATGAGAACATGAAGTGGAAAGAGGTATACTAAATTTCAGCTTCAAAGGCATCGCCTTAAATTTGCTAATAAGAGGCGCATTCCTTTCAAGAGGCCTTCGAAAATTCTGCGTCTCTTCGTTAAGCAGTCAATGCCTCGAAACATCTGCGCCACTTCTCGCTCATTGATTTGCTCTCCGGAGACGTTACTTTGTGCCATCTCTTTCGACAGCATGTTCTCCTGTTACAAAGCCCAATTTTGTGCATTCTGAAAATTTTCGCCAAATTTTGGCCAATATATCAGGAGAACATGAAGTGGAAAGAGGTATACTAAATTTCAGCTTCAAAGGCATCGCCTTAAAGTTGCTAATAAGAGGCGCATTCCTTTCAAGAGGCGTTCGAAAATTCTGCGTGTCTTCGTTAAGCAGTCACTGTCTCGAAACATCTGCGCCACTTCTCGCTCATTGATTTGCTCTCCGAAGACGTTACTTTGTGCCATCTCTTTCGACGGCATGTTCTCCTGTTTCAAAGCGCAATTTTGTGCATTCTGAAAATATTCAGCAGATTTTGGCCAATACATCAGGAGAACATGAAGTGGAAAGAGGTATACTAAATTTCAGCTTCAAAGGCATCGCCTTAAAGTTGCCAATAAGAGGCGGAGGCCTTTCAAGAGGCGTTCGAAAATTCTGCGTCTCTTCGTTAAACAGTCACTGTCTCGAAACATCTGCGCCATTTCTCGCAATTTGATTTGTTCTCCGGACACGTAACTTTGTGCCATCTCTTTCGACGGCATGTTCTCCTGTTACAAAGCGCAATTTTGTGCGTTTAGAAAATTTTCGCCAGATTTTGGCCAATGTATCATGAGAACATGAAGTGGAAAGAGGTATACTAAATTTCAGCTTCAAAGGCATCGCCTTAAAGTTGCAAATAAGAGGCGCAGGCCTTTCAAGAGGCATTCGAAAATACTGCGTCTCTTCGTTAAACAATCACTGTCCCAAAATATCTGTGCCACTCCTCGCTCTTTGATTTGCTCTCCGAAGACGTTACTTTGTGCCATCACTTTCGACGGCATGTTCTCCTGTTACAAAGTCCACTTTTGTGCATTCTCGAAATTTTCGCCTGATTTTGGCCAATACATCAGGAGAACATGAAGTGGAAAGAGGTATACTAAATTTCAGCTTCAAAGGCATCGCCTTAAAGTTGCAAATAAGAGGCGGAGGCCATTCAAAAGGCGTTCGATAATACGGCGTCTCTTCGTTAAACATTCACTGCCTCGAAACATCTGCGCCACTTCTCGCTCATTGATTTGCTCTCCGGAGACGATACTTTGTGCCATCTCTTTCGACGGCATGTTCTCCTGTTACAAAGCACAATTTTGTGCATTCTCGATATTTTCGCCAGATTATGGTCAATATATCAGAAGAACATGAAGTGGAAAGAGGTATACTAAATTTCAGCTTCAAAGGCATCGCCTTAAAGTTGCTAATAAGAGGCGCATTCCTTTCAAGAGGCGTTCGAAAATTCTGCGTCTCTTCGTTAAGCAGTCACTGTCTCGAAACATCTGCGCCACTTCTCGCTCATTGATTTGCTCTCCGGAGACGTTACTTTGTGCCATCTCTTTCGACGGCATGTTCTCCTGTTACAAAGCCCAATTTTGCGCATTCTGAAAATTTTAGCCAGATTTTGGCCAATATATCAGGAGAACATGAAGTGGAAAGAGGTATACTAAATTTCAGCTTCAAAGCCATCGTCTTAAAGTTGCAAATAAGAGGCGCAGGCCTTTCAAGAGGCGTTCGAAAATTCTACGTCTCTTCGTTAAGCAGTCACTGTCTCGAAACATCTGCGCCACTTCTCGCTCATTGATTTGCTCTCCGGAGACGTTACTTTGTGCCATCTCTTTCGACGGCATGTTCTCCTGTTACAAAGCCCAGTTTTGTGCATTCTGAAAATTTTCGCCAAATTTTGGCCAATATATCAGGAGAACATGAAGTGGAAAGAGGTATACTAAATTTCAGCTTCAAAGGCATCGCCTTAAAGTTGCCAATACGAGGTGGAGGCCTTTCAAGAGGCGTTCGAAAATTCTGCGTCTCTTCGTTAAGCAGTCACTGTCTCGAAACATCTGCGCCACTTCTCGCTCCTTGATTTGCTCTCCGGAGACGTTACTTTGTGCCATCTCTTTCGACGGCATGTTCTCCTGTTATAAAGTCCACTTTTGTGCATTCTCGAAATTTTCGCCTGATTTTGGCCAATATATCATGAGAACATGAAGTGGAAAGAGGTATACTAAATTTCAGCTTCAAAGGCATCGCCTTAAATTTGCTAATAAGAGGCGCATTCCTTTCAAGAGGCCTTCGAAAATTCTGCGTCTCTTCGTTAAGCAGTCACTGTCTCGAAACATCTGCGCCACTTCTCGCTCTTTGATTTACTCTCCGGAGATGTTACTTTGTGCCATCTCTTTCGACGGCATGTTCTCCTGTTACAAAGCCCAATGTTGTGCATTCTGAAAATTTTCGCCAGATTTTGGCCAATATATCATGAGAACATGAAGTGGAAAGAGGTATACTAAATTTCAGCTTCAAAGGCATCGCCTTAAATTTGCTAATAAGAGGCGCATTCCTTTCAAGAGGCCTTCGAAAATTCTGCGTCTCTTCGTTAAGCAGTCACTGCCTCGAAACATCTGCGCCACTTCTCGCTCATTGATTTGCTCTCCGGAGACGTTACTTTGTGCCATCTCTTTCGACAGCATGTTCTCCTGTTACAAAGCCCAATTTTGTGCATTCTGAAAATTTTCGCCAAATTTTGGCCAATATATCAGGAGAACATGAAGTGGAAAGAGGTATACTAAATTTCAGCTTCAAAGGCATCGCCTTAAAGTTGCAAATAAGAGGCGGAGGCCATTCAAAAGGCGCTCGAAAATACAGCGTCTCTTCGTTAAACACTCACTGCCTCGAAACATCTGCGCCACTTCTCGCTCATTGATTTGCTCTCCGGAGACGATACTTTGTGCCATCTCTTTCGACGGCATGTTCTCCTGTTACAAAGCACAATTTTGTGCATTCTCGAAATTTTCGCCAGATTATGGCCAATATATCAGAAGAACATGAAGTGGAAAGAGGTATACTAAATTTCAGCTTCAAAGCCATCGTCTTAAAGTTGCAAATAAGAGGCGCAGGCCTTTCAAGAGGCGTTCGAAAATTCTGCGTCTCTTCGTTAAGCAGTCACTGTCTCGAAACATCTGCGCCACTTCTCGCTCATTGATTTGCTCTCCGGAGACGTTACTTTGTGCCATCTCTTTCGACGGCATGTTCTCCTGTTACAAAGCCCAGTTTTGTGCATTCTGAAAATTTTCGCCAAATTTTGGCCAATATATCAGGAGAACATGAAGTGGAAAGAGGTATACTAAATTTCAGCTTCAAAGGCATCGCCTTAAAGTTGCAAATAAGAGGCGGAGGCCATTCAAAAGGCGTTCGAAAATACTGCGTCTCTTCGTTAAACATTCACTGCCTCGAAACATCTGCGCCACTCCTCGCTCTTTGATTTGCTCTCCGAAGACGTTACTTTGTGCCATCACTTTCGACGGCATGTTCTCCTGTTACAAAGTCCACTTTTGTGCATTCTCGAAATTTTCGCCTGATTTTGGCCAATACATCAGGAGAACATGAAGTGGAAAGAGGTATACTAAATTTCAGCTTCAAAGGCATCGCCTTAAAGTTGCAAATAAGAGGCGGAGGCCATTCAAAAGGCGTTCGATAATACGGCGTCTCTTCGTTAAACATTCACTGCCTCGAAACATCTGCGCCACTTCTCGCTCATTGATTTGCTCTCCGGAGACGATACTTTGTGCCATCTCTTTCGACGGCATGTTCTCCTGTTACAAAGCACAATTTTGTGCATTCTCGATATTTTCGCCAGATTATGGTCAATATATCAGAAGAACATGAAGTGGAAAGAGGTATACTAAATTTCAGCTTCAAAGGCATCGCCTTAAAGTTGCTAATAAGAGGCGCATTCCTTTCAAGAGGCGTTCGAAAATTCTGCGTCTCTTCGTTAAGCAGTCACTGTCTCGAAACATCTGCGCCACTTCTCGCTCATTGATTTGCTCTCCGGAGACGTTACTTTGTGCCATCTCTTTCGACGGCATGTTCTCCTGTTACAAAGCCCAATTTTGCGCATTCTGAAAATTTTAGCCAGATTTTGGCCAATATATCAGGAGAACATGAAGTGGAAAGAGGTATACTAAATTTCAGCTTCAAAGCCATCGTCTTAAAGTTGCAAATAAGAGGCGCAGGCCTTTCAAGAGGCGTTCGAAAATTCTGCGTCTCTTCGTTAAGCAGTCACTGTCTCGAAACATCTGCGCCACTTCTCGCTCATTGATTTGCTCTCCGGAGACGTTACTTTGTGCCATCTCTTTCGACGGCATGTTCTCCTGTTACAAAGCCCAGTTTTGTGCATTCTGAAAATTTTCGCCAAATTTTGGCCAATATATCAGGAGAACATGAAGTGGAAAGAGGTATACTAAATTTCAGCTTCAAAGGCATCGCCTTAAAGTTGCCAATACGAGGTGGAGGCCTTTCAAGAGGCGTTCGAAAATTCTGCGTCTCTTCGTTAAGCAGTCACTGTCTCGAAACATCTGCGCCACTTCTCGCTCCTTGATTTGCTCTCCGGAGACGTTACTTTGTGCCATCTCTTTCGACGGCATGTTCTCCTGTTATAAAGTCCACTTTTGTGCATTCTCGAAATTTTCGCCTGATTTTGGCCAATATATCATGAGAACATGAAGTGGAAAGAGGTATACTAAATTTCAGCTTCAAAGGCATCGCCTTAAATTTGCTAATAAGAGGCGCATTCCTTTCAAGAGGCCTTCGAAAATTCTGCGTCTCTTCGTTAAGCAGTCACTGTCTCGAAACATCTGCGCCACTTCTCGCTCTTTGATTTACTCTCCGGAGATGTTACTTTGTGCCATCTCTTTCGACGGCATGTTCTCCTGTTACAAAGCCCAATGTTGTGCATTCTGAAAATTTTCGCCAGATTTTGGCCAATATATCATGAGAACATGAAGTGGAAAGAGGTATACTAAATTTCAGCTTCAAAGGCATCGCCTTAAATTTGCTAATAAGAGGCGCATTCCTTTCAAGAGGCCTTCGAAAATTCTGCGTCTCTTCGTTAAGCAGTCACTGCCTCGAAACATCTGCGCCACTTCTCGCTCATTGATTTGCTCTCCGGAGACGTTACTTTGTGCCATCTCTTTCGACAGCATGTTCTCCTGTTACAAAGCCCAATTTTGTGCATTCTGAAAATTTTCGCCAAATTTTGGCCAATATATCAGGAGAACATGAAGTGGAAAGAGGTATACTAAATTTCAGCTTCAAAGGCATCGCCTTAAAGTTGCAAATAAGAGGCGGAGGCCATTCAAAAGGCGTTCGAAAATACTGCGTCTCTTCGTTAAACATTCACTGCCTCGAAACATCTGCGCCACTTCTCGCTCATTGATTTGCTCTCCAGAGACGATACTTTGTGCCATCTCTTTCGACGGCATGTTCTCCTGTTACAAAGCACAATTTTGTGCATTCTCGAAATTTTCGCCAGATTTTGGCCAATATATCATGAGAACATGAAGTGGAAAGAGGTATACTAAATTTCAGCTTCAAAGGCATCGCCTTAAAGTTGCTAATAAGAGGCGCATTCCTTTCAAGAGGCCTTCGAAAATTCTGCGTCTCTTCGTTAAGCAGTCACTGCCTCGAAACATCTGCGCCACTTCTCCCTCATTGATTTGCTCTCCGGAGACGATACTTTGTGCCATCTCTTTCGACGGCATGTTCTCCTGTTACAAAGAACAATTTTGTGCATTCTCGATATTTTCGCCAGATTATGGTCAATATATCAGAAGAACATGAAGTGGAAAGAGGTATACTAAATTTCAGCTTCAAAGGCATCGCCTTAAATTTGCTAATAAGAGGCGCATTCCTTTCAAGAGGCCTTCGAAAATTCTGCGTCTCTTCGTTAAGCAGTCACTGCCTCGAAACATCTGCGCCACTTCTCGCTCATTGATTTGCTCTCCGGAGACGTTACTTTGTGCCATCTCTTTCGACGGCATGTTCTCCTGTTATAAAGTCCACTTTTGTGCATTCTCGAAATTTTCGCCTGATTTTGGCCAATATATCATGAGAACATGAAGTGGAAAGAGGTATACTAAATTTCAGCTTCAAAGGCATCGCCTTAAATTTGCTAATAAGAGGCGCATTCCTTTCAAGAGGCCTTCGAAAATTCTGCGTCTCTTCGTTAAGCAGTCAATGCCTCGAAACATCTGCGCCACTTCTCGCTCATTGATTTGCTCTCCGGAGACGTTACTTTGTGCCATCTCTTTCGACGGCATGTTCTCCTGTTACAAAGCCCAATTTTGTGCATTCTGAAAATTTTCGCCAAATTTTGGCCAATATATCAGGAGAACATGAAGTGGAAAGAGGTATACTAAATTTCAGCTTCAAAGGCATCGCCTTAATGTTGCAAATAAGAGGCGGAGGCCATTCAAAAGGCGCTCGAAAATACAGCGTCTCTTCGTTAAACACTCACTGCCTCGAAACATCTGCGCCACTTCTCGCTCATTGATTTGCTCTCCGGAGACGATACTTTGTGCCATCTCTTTCGACGGCATGTTCTCCTGTTACAAAGCACAATTTTGTGCATTCTCGAAATTTTCGCCAGATTATGGCCAATATATCAGAAGAACATGAAGTGGAAAGAGGTATACTAAATTTCAGCTTCAAAGCCATCGTCTTAAAGTTGCAAATAAGAGGCGCAGGCCTTTCAAGAGGCGTTCGAAAATTCTGCGTCTCTTCGTTAAGCAGTCACTGTCTCGAAACATCTGCGCCACTTCTCGCTCATTGATTTGCTCTCCGGAGACGTTACTTTGTGCCATCTCTTTCGACGGCATGTTCTCCTGTTACAAAGCCCAGTTTTGTGCATTCTGAAAATTTTCGCCAAATTTTGGCCAATATATCAGGAGAACATGAAGTGGAAAGAGGTATACTAAATTTCAGCTTCAAAGGCATCGCCTTAAAGTTGCAAATAAGAGGCGGAGGCCATTCAAAAGGCGTTCGAAAATACTGCGTCTCTTCGTTAAACATTCACTGCCTCGAAACATCTGCGCCACTCCTCGCTCTTTGATTTGCTCTCCGAAGACGTTACTTTGTGCCATCACTTTCGACGGCATGTTCTCCTGTTACAAAGTCCACTTTTGTGCATTCTCGAAATTTTCGCCTGATTTTGGCCAATACATCAGGAGAACATGAAGTGGAAAGAGGTATACTAAATTTCAGCTTCAAAGGCATCGCCTTAAAGTTGCAAATAAGAGGCGGAGGCCATTCAAAAGGCGTTCGATAATACGGCGTCTCTTCGTTAAACATTCACTGCCTCGAAACATCTGCGCCACTTCTCGCTCATTGATTTGCTCTCCGGAGACGATACTTTGTGCCATCTCTTTCGACGGCATGTTCTCCTGTTACAAAGCACAATTTTGTGCATTCTCGATATTTTCGCCAGATTATGGTCAATATATCAGAAGAACATGAAGTGGAAAGAGGTATACTAAATTTCAGCTTCAAAGGCATCGCCTTAAAGTTGCTAATAAGAGGCGCATTCCTTTCAAGAGGCGTTCGAAAATTCTGCGTCTCTTCGTTAAGCAGTCACTGTCTCGAAACATCTGCGCCACTTCTCGCTCATTGATTTGCTCTCCGGAGACGTTACTTTGTGCCATCTCTTTCGACGGCATGTTCTCCTGTTACAAAGCCCAATTTTGCGCATTCTGAAAATTTTAGCCAGATTTTGGCCAATATATCAGGAGAACATGAAGTGGAAAGAGGTATACTAAATTTCAGCTTCAAAGCCATCGTCTTAAAGTTGCAAATAAGAGGCGCAGGCCTTTCAAGAGGCGTTCGAAAATTCTGCGTCTCTTCGTTAAGCAGTCACTGTCTCGAAACATCTGCGCCACTTCTCGCTCATTGATTTGCTCTCCGGAGACGTTACTTTGTGCCATCTCTTTCGACGGCATGTTCTCCTGTTACAAAGCCCAGTTTTGTGCATTCTGAAAATTTTCGCCAAATTTTGGCCAATATATCAGGAGAACATGAAGTGGAAAGAGGTATACTAAATTTCAGCTTCAAAGGCATCGCCTTAAAGTTGCCAATACGAGGTGGAGGCCTTTCAAGAGGCGTTCGAAAATTCTGCGTCTCTTCGTTAAGCAGTCACTGTCTCGAAACATCTGCGCCACTTCTCGCTCCTTGATTTGCTCTCCGGAGACGTTACTTTGTGCCATCTCTTTCGACGGCATGTTCTCCTGTTATAAAGTCCACTTTTGTGCATTCTCGAAATTTTCGCCTGATTTTGGCCAATATATCATGAGAACATGAAGTGGAAAGAGGTATACTAAATTTCAGCTTCAAAGGCATCGCCTTAAATTTGCTAATAAGAGGCGCATTCCTTTCAAGAGGCCTTCGAAAATTCTGCGTCTCTTCGTTAAGCAGTCACTGTCTCGAAACATCTGCGCCACTTCTCGCTCTTTGATTTACTCTCCGGAGATGTTACTTTGTGCCATCTCTTTCGACGGCATGTTCTCCTGTTACAAAGCCCAATGTTGTGCATTCTGAAAATTTTCGCCAGATTTTGGCCAATATATCATGAGAACATGAAGTGGAAAGAGGTATACTAAATTTCAGCTTCAAAGGCATCGCCTTAAATTTGCTAATAAGAGGCGCATTCCTTTCAAGAGGCCTTCGAAAATTCTGCGTCTCTTCGTTAAGCAGTCACTGCCTCGAAACATCTGCGCCACTTCTCGCTCATTGATTTGCTCTCCGGAGACGTTACTTTGTGCCATCTCTTTCGACAGCATGTTCTCCTGTTACAAAGCCCAATTTTGTGCATTCTGAAAATTTTCGCCAAATTTTGGCCAATATATCAGGAGAACATGAAGTGGAAAGAGGTATACTAAATTTCAGCTTCAAAGGCATCGCCTTAAAGTTGCAAATAAGAGGCGGAGGCCATTCAAAAGGCGTTCGAAAATACTGCGTCTCTTCGTTAAACATTCACTGCCTCGAAACATCTGCGCCACTTCTCGCTCATTGATTTGCTCTCCAGAGACGATACTTTGTGCCATCTCTTTCGACGGCATGTTCTCCTGTTACAAAGCACAATTTTGTGCATTCTCGAAATTTTCGCCAGATTTTGGCCAATATATCATGAGAACATGAAGTGGAAAGAGGTATACTAAATTTCAGCTTCAAAGGCATCGCCTTAAAGTTGCTAATAAGAGGCGCATTCCTTTCAAGAGGCCTTCGAAAATTCTGCGTCTCTTCGTTAAGCAGTCACTGCCTCGAAACATCTGCGCCACTTCTCCCTCATTGATTTGCTCTCCGGAGACGATACTTTGTGCCATCTCTTTCGACGGCATGTTCTCCTGTTACAAAGAACAATTTTGTGCATTCTCGATATTTTCGCCAGATTATGGTCAATATATCAGAAGAACATGAAGTGGAAAGAGGTATACTAAATTTCAGCTTCAAAGGCATCGCCTTAAATTTGCTAATAAGAGGCGCATTCCTTTCAAGAGGCCTTCGAAAATTCTGCGTCTCTTCGTTAAGCAGTCACTGCCTCGAAACATCTGCGCCACTTCTCGCTCATTGATTTGCTCTCCGGAGACGTTACTTTGTGCCATCTCTTTCGACGGCATGTTCTCCTGTTATAAAGTCCACTTTTGTGCATTCTCGAAATTTTCGCCTGATTTTGGCCAATATATCATGAGAACATGAAGTGGAAAGAGGTATACTAAATTTCAGCTTCAAAGGCATCGCCTTAAATTTGCTAATAAGAGGCGCATTCCTTTCAAGAGGCCTTCGAAAATTCTGCGTCTCTTCGTTAAGCAGTCAATGCCTCGAAACATCTGCGCCACTTCTCGCTCATTGATTTGATCTCCGGAGACGTTACTTTGTGCCATCTCTTTCGACAGCATGTTCTCCTGTTACAAAGCCCAATTTTGTGCATTCTGAAAATTTTCGCCAAATTTTGGCCAATATATCAGGAGAACATGAAGTGGAAAGAGGTATACTAAATTTCAGCTTCAAAGGCATCGCCTTAATGTTGCCATTACGAGGCGCAGGCCTTTCAAGAGGCGTTCGAAAATTCGGCGTCTCTTCGTTAAACAGTCACTGTCTCGAAACATCTGCGCCATTTCTCGCAATTTGATTTGTTCTCCGGACACGTAACTTTGTGCCATCTCTTTCGACGGCATGTTCTCCTGTTACAAAGCACAATTTTGTGCATTCTCGAAATTTTCGCCAGATTATGGCCAATATATCAGAAGAACATGAAGTGGAAAGAGGTATACTAAATTTCAGCTTCAAAGGCATCGCCTTAAAGTTGCTAATAAGAGGCGCATTCCTTTCAAGAGGCGTTCGAAAATTCTGCGTCTCTTCATTAAGCAGTCACTGTCTCGAAACATCTGCGCCACTTCTCGCTCATTGATTTGCTCTCCGAAGACGTTACTTTGTGCCATCTCTTTCGACGGCATGTTCTCCTGTTTCAAAGCGCAATTTTGTGCATTCTGAAAATATTCAGCAGATTTTGGCCAATACATCAGGAGAACATGAAGTGGAAAGAGGTATACTAAATTTCAGCTTCAAAGGCATCGCCTTAAAGTTGCCAATAAGAGGCGGAGGCCTTTCAAGAGGCGTTCGAAAATTCTGCGTCTCTTCGTTAAGCAGTCACTGTCTCGAAACATCTGCGCCACTTCTCGCTCTTTGATTTGCTCTCCGGAGACGTTACTTTGTGCCATCCCTTTCGACGGCATGTTCTCCTGTTACAAAGCGCAATTTTGTGCGTTTAGAAAATTTTCGCCAGATTTTGGCCAATGTATCATGAGAACATGAAGTGGAAAGAGGTATACTAAATTTCAGCTTCAAATGCATCGCCTTAAAGTTGCCAATAAGAGGCGCAGGCCTTTCAAGAGGTGTTCGAAAATTCTGCGTCTCTTCGTTAAACAGTCACTGTCTCGAAACATCTGCGCCACTTCTCGCTCTTTGATTTGTTCTCCGGAGATGTTACTTTGTGCCATCTCTTTCGACGGCATGTTCTCCTGTTACAAAGCCCAATGTTGTGCATTCTCGAAATTTTCGCCTGATTTTGGCCAATATATCATGAGAACATGAAGTGGAAAGAGGTATACTAAATTTCAGCTTCAAAGGCATCGCCTTAAATTTGCTAATAAGAGGCGCATTCCTTTCAAGAGGCCTTCGAAAATTCTGCGTCTCTTCGTTAAGCAGTCACTGCCTCGAAACATCTGCGCCACTTCTCGCTCATTGATTTGCTCTCCGGAAACGTTACTTTGTGCCATCTCTTTCGACAGCATGTTCTCCTGTTACAAAGCCCAATTTTGTGCATTCTGAAAATTTTCGCCAAATTTTGGCCAATATATCAGGAGAACATGAAGTGGAAAGAGGTATACTAAATTTCAGCTTCAAAGGCATCGCCTTAAAGTTGCAAATAAGAGGCGGAGGCCATTCAAAAGGCGTTCGAAAATACTGCGTCTCTTCGTTAAACATTCACTGCCTCGAAACATCTGCGCCACTTCTCGCTCATTGATTTGCTCTCCGGAGACGATACTTTGTGCCATCTCTTTCGACGGCATGTTCTCCTGTTACAAAGCACAATTTTGTGCATTCTCGATATTTTCGCCAGATTATGGTCAATATATCAGAAGAACATGAAGTGGAAAGAGGTATACTAAATTTCAGCTTCAAAGGCATCGCCTTAAATTTGCTAATAAGAGGCGCATTCCTTTCAAGAGGCCTTCGAAAATTCTGCGTCTCTTCGTTAAGCAGTCACTGCCTCGAAACATCTGCGCCACTTCTCGCTCATTGATTTGCTCTCCGGAGACGTTACTTTGTGCCATCTCTTTCGACGGCATGTTCTCCTGTTATAAAGTCCACTTTTGTGCATTCTCGATATTTTCGCCTGATTTTGGCCAATATATCATGAGAACATGAAGTGGAAAGAGGTATACTAAATTTCAGCTTCAAAGGCATCGCCTTAAATTTGCTAATAAGAGGCGCATTCCTTTCAAGAGGCCTTCGAAAATTCTGCGTCTCTTCGTTAAGCAGTCAATGCCTCGAAACATCTGCGCCACTTCTCGCTCATTGATTTGCTCTCCGGAGACGTTACTTTGTGCCATCTCTTTCGACAGCATGTTCTCCTGTTACAAAGCCCAATTTTGTGCATTCTGAAAATTTTCGCCAAATTTTGGCCAATATATCAGGAGAACATGAAGTGGAAAGAGGTATACTAAATTTCAGCTTCAAAGGCATCGCCTTAAAGTTGCTAATAAGAGGCGCATTCCTTTCAAGAGGCGTTCGAAAATTCTGCGTGTCTTCGTTAAGCTGTCACTGTCTCGAAACATCTGCGCCACTTCTCGCTCATTGATTTGCTCTCCGAAGACGTTACTTTGTGCCATCTCTTTCGACGGCATGTTCTCCTGTTTCAAAGCGCAATTTTGTGCATTCTGAAAATATTCAGCAGATTTTGGCCAATACATCAGGAGAACATGAAGTGGAAAGAGGTATACTAAATTTCAGCTTCAAAGGCATCGCCTTAAAGTTGCCAATAAGAGGCGGAGGCCTTTCAAGAGGCGTTCGAAAATTCTGCGTCTCTTCGTTAAGCAGTCACTGTCTCGAAACATCTGCGCCACTTCTCGCTCTTTGATTTGCTCTCCGGAGACGTTACTTTGTGCCATCCCTTTCGACGGCATGTTCTCCTGTTACAAAGCGCAATTTTGTGCGTTTAGAAAATTTTCGCCAGATTTTGGCCAATGTATCATGAGAACATGAAGTGGAAAGAGGTATACTAAATTTCAGCTTCAAATGCATCGCCTTAAAGTTGCCAATAAGAGGCGCAGGCCTTTCAAGAGGTGTTCGAAAATTCTGCGTCTCTTCGTTAAACAGTCACTGTCTCGAAACATCTGCGCCACTTCTCGCTCTTTGATTTGTTCTCCGGAGATGTTTCTTTGTGCCATCTTTTTCGACGGCATGTTCTCCTGTTACAAAGCCCAATGTTGTGCATTCTGAAAATTTTCGCCAGATTTTGGCCAATATATCATGAGAACATGAAGTGGAAAGATGTATACTAAATTTCAGCTTCAAAGGCATCGCCTTAAAGTTGCAAATAAGAGGCGCAGGCCTTTCAAGAGGCGTTCGAAAATTCTGCGTCTCTTCGTTAAGCAGTCACTGTCTCGAAACATCTGCGCCACTTCTCGCTCCTTGATTTGCTCTCCGGAGACGTTACTTGGTGCCATCTCTTTCGACGGCATGTTCTCCTGTTATAAAGTCCACTTTTGTGCATTCTCGAAATTTTCGCCTGATTTTGGCCAATATATCATGAGAACATGAAGTGGAAAGAGGTATACTAAATTTCAGCTTCAAAGGCATCGCCTTAAATTTGCTAATAAGAGGCGCATTCCTTTCAAGAGGCCTTCGAAAATTCTGCGTCTCTTCGTTAAGCAGTCACTGCCTCGAAACATCTGCGCCACTTCTCGCTCATTGATTTGCTCTCCGGAAACGTTACTTTGTGCCATCTCTTTCGACAGCATGTTCTCCTGTTACAAAGCCCAATTTTGTGCATTCTGAAAATTTTCGCCAAATTTTGGCCAATATATCAGGAGAACATGAAGTGGAAAGAGGTATACTAAATTTCAGCTTCAAAGGCATCGCCTTAAAGTTGCAAATAAGAGGCGGAGGCCATTCAAAAGGCGTTCGAAAATACTGCGTCTCTTCGTTAAACATTCACTGCCTCGAAACATCTGCGCCACTTCTCGCTCATTGATTTGCTCTCCGGAGACGATACTTTGTGCCATCTCTTTCGACGGCATGTTCTCCTGTTACAAAGCACAATTTTGTGCATTCTCGATATTTTCGCCAGATTATGGTCAATATATCAGAAGAACATGAAGTGGAAAGAGGTATACTAAATTTCAGCTTCAAAGGCATCGCCTTAAATTTGCTAATAAGAGGCGCATTCCTTTCAAGAGGCCTTCGAAAATTCTGCGTCTCTTCGTTAAGCAGTCACTGCCTCGAAACATCTGCGCCACTTCTCGCTCATTGATTTGCTCTCCGGAGACGTTACTTTGTGCCATCTCTTTCGACGGCATGTTCTCCTGTTATAAAGTCCACTTTTGTGCATTCTCGATATTTTCGCCTGATTTTGGCCAATATATCATGAGAACATGAAGTGGAAAGAGGTATACTAAATTTCAGCTTCAAAGGCATCGCCTTAAATTTGCTAATAAGAGGCGCATTCCTTTCAAGAGGCCTTCGAAAATTCTGCGTCTCTTCGTTAAGCAGTCAATGCCTCGAAACATCTGCGCCACTTCTCGCTCATTGATTTGCTCTCCGGAGACGTTACTTTGTGCCATCTCTTTCGACAGCATGTTCTCCTGTTACAAAGCCCAATTTTGTGCATTCTGAAAATTTTCGCCAAATTTTGGCCAATATATCAGGAGAACATGAAGTGGAAAGAGGTATACTAAATTTCAGCTTCAAAGGCATCGCCTTAAAGTTGCTAATAAGAGGCGCATTCCTTTCAAGAGGCGTTCGAAAATTCTGCGTGTCTTCGTTAAGCTGTCACTGTCTCGAAACATCTGCGCCACTTCTCGCTCATTGATTTGCTCTCCGAAGACGTTACTTTGTGCCATCTCTTTCGACGGCATGTTCTCCTGTTTCAAAGCGCAATTTTGTGCATTCTGAAAATATTCAGCAGATTTTGGCCAATACATCAGGAGAACATGAAGTGGAAAGAGGTATACTAAATTTCAGCTTCAAAGGCATCGCCTTAAAGTTGCCAATAAGAGGCGGAGGCCTTTCAAGAGGCGTTCGAAAATTCTGCGTCTCTTCGTTAAGCAGTCACTGTCTCGAAACATCTGCGCCACTTCTCGCTCTTTGATTTGCTCTCCGGAGACGTTACTTTGTGCCATCCCTTTCGACGGCATGTTCTCCTGTTACAAAGCGCAATTTTGTGCGTTTAGAAAATTTTCGCCAGATTTTGGCCAATGTATCATGAGAACATGAAGTGGAAAGAGGTATACTAAATTTCAGCTTCAAATGCATCGCCTTAAAGTTGCCAATAAGAGGCGCAGGCCTTTCAAGAGGTGTTCGAAAATTCTGCGTCTCTTCGTTAAACAGTCACTGTCTCGAAACATCTGCGCCACTTCTCGCTCTTTGATTTGTTCTCCGGAGATGTTTCTTTGTGCCATCTTTTTCGACGGCATGTTCTCCTGTTACAAAGCCCAATGTTGTGCATTCTGAAAATTTTCGCCAGATTTTGGCCAATATATCATGAGAACATGAAGTGGAAAGAGGTATACTAAATTTCAGCTTCAAAGGCATCGCCTTAAAGTTGCAAATAAGAGGCGCAGGCCTTTCAAGAGGCGTTCGAAAATTCTGCGTCTCTTCGTTAAGCAGTCACTGTCTCGAAACATCTGCGCCACTTCTCGCTCCTTGATTTGCTCTCCGGAGACGTTACTTGGTGCCATCTCTTTCGACGGCATGTTCTCCTGTTATAAAGTCCACTTTTGTGCATTCTCGAAATTTTCGCCTGATTTTGGCCAATATATCATGAGAACATGAAGTGGAAAGAGGTATACTAAATTTCAGCTTCAAAGGCATCGCCTTAAATTTGCTAATAAGAGGCGCATTCCTTTCAAGAGGCCTTCGAAAATTCTGCGTCTCTTCGTTAAGCAGTCACTGCCTCGAAACATCTGCGCCACTTCTCGCTCATTGATTTGCTCTCCGGAAACGTTACTTTGTGCCATCTCTTTCGACAGCATGTTCTCCTGTTACAAAGCCCAATTTTGTGCATTCTGAAAATTTTCGCCAAATTTTGGCCAATATATCAGGAGAACATAAAGTGGAAAGAGGTATACTAAATTTCAGCTTCAAAGGCATCGCCTTAAAGTTGCAAATAAGAGGCGGAGGCCATTCAAAAGGCGTTCGAAAATACTGCGTCTCTTCGTTAAACATTCACTGCCTCGAAACATCTGCGCCACTTCTCGCTCATTGATTTGCTCTCCGGAGACGATACTTTGTGCCATCTCTTTCGACGGCATGTTCTCCTGTTACAAAGCACAATTTTGTGCATTCTCGATATTTTCGCCAGATTATGGTCAATATATCAGAAGAACATGAAGTGGAAAGAGGTATACTAAATTTCAGCTTCAAAGGCATCGCCTTAAATTTGCTAATAAGAGGCGCATTCCTTTCAAGAGGCCTTCGAAAATTCTGCGTCTCTTCGTTAAGCAGTCACTGCCTCGAAACATCTGCGCCACTTCTCGCTCATTGATTTGCTCTCCGGAGACGTTACTTTGTGCCATCTCTTTCGACGGCATGTTCTCCTGTTATAAAGTCCACTTTTGTGCATTCTCGAAATTTTCGCCTGATTTTGGCCAATATATCATGAGAACATGAAGTGGAAAGAGGTATACTAAATTTCAGCTTCAAAGGCATCGCCTTAAATTTGCTAATAAGAGGCGCATTCCTTTCAAGAGGCCTTCGAAAATTCTGCGTCTCTTCGTTAAGCAGTCAATGCCTCGAAACATCTGCGCCACTTCTCGCTCATTGATTTGCTCTCCGGAGACGTTACTTTGTGCCATCTCTTTCGACAGCATGTTCTCCTGTTACAAAGCCCAATTTTGTGCATTCTGAAAATTTTCGCCAGATTTTGGCCAATATATCATGAGAACATGAAGTGGAAAGAGGTATACTAAATTTCAGCTTCAAAGGCATCGCCTTAATGTTGCCATTACGAGGCGCAGGCCTTTCAAGAGGCGTTCGAAAATTCTGCGTCTCTTCGTTAAACAGTCACTGTCTCGAAACATCTGCGCCATTTCTCGCAATTTGATTTGTTCTCCGGACACGTAACTTTGTGCCATCTCTTTCGACGGCATGTTCTCCTGTTACAAAGCGCAATTTTGTGCGTTTAGAAAATTTTCGCCAGATTTTGGCCAATGTATCATGAGAACATGAAGTGGAAAGAGGTATACTAAATTTCAGCTTCAAAGGCATCGCCTTAAAGTTGCAAATAAGAGGCGGAGGCCTTTCAAGAGGCGTTCGAAAATACTGCGTCTCTTCGTTAAACAGTCACTGTCTCGAAACATCTGCGCCACTTCTCGCTCATTGATTTGCTCTCCGGAGACGATACTTTGTGCCATCTCTTTCGACGGCATGTTCTCCTGTTACAAAGCACAATTTTGTGCATTCTCGATATTTTCGCCAGATTATGGTCAATATATCAGAAGAACATGAAGTGGAAAGAGGTATACTAAATTTCAGCTTCAAAGGCATCGCCTTAAATTTGCTAATAAGAGGCGCATTCCTTTCAAGAGGCCTTCGAAAATTCTGCGTCTCTTCGTTAAGCAGTCACTGCCTCGAAACATCTGCGCCACTTCTCGCTCATTGATTTGCTCTCCGGAGACGTTACTTTGTGCCATCTCTTTCGACGGCATGTTCTCCTGTTATAAAGTCCACTTTTGTGCATTCTCGAAATTTTCGCCTGATTTTGGCCAATATATCATGAGAACATGAAGTGGAAAGAGGTATACTAAATTTCAGCTTCAAAGGCATCGCCTTAAATTTGCTAATAAGAGGCGCATTCCTTTCAAGAGGCCTTCGAAAATTCTGCGTCTCTTCGTTAAGCAGTCAATGCCTCGAAACATCTGCGCCACTTCTCGCTCATTGATTTGCTCTCCGGAGACGTTACTTTGTGCCATCTCTTTCGACAGCATGTTCTCCTGTTACAAAGCCCAATTTTGTGCATTCTGAAAATTTTCGCCAAATTTTGGCCAATATATCAGGAGAACATGAAGTGGAAAGAGGTATACTAAATTTCAGCTTCAAAGGCATCGCCTTAATGTTGCCATTACGAGGCGCAGGCCTTTCAAGAGGCGTTCGAAAATTCGGCGTCTCTTCGTTAAACAGTCACTGTCTCGAAACATCTGCGCCATTTCTCGCAATTTGATTTGTTCTCCGGACACGTAACTTTGTGCCATCTCTTTCGACGGCATGTTCTCCTGTTACAAAGCACAATTTTGTGCATTCTCGAAATTTTCGCCAGATTATGGCCAATATATCAGAAGAACATGAAGTGGAAAGAGGTATACTAAATTTCAGCTTCAAAGGCATCGCCTTAAAGTTGCTAATAAGAGGCGCATTCCTTTCAAGAGGCGTTCGAAAATTCTGCGTCTCTTCATTAAGCAGTCACTGTCTCGAAACATCTGCGCCACTTCTCGCTCATTGATTTGCTCTCCGAAGACGTTACTTTGTGCCATCTCTTTCGACGGCATGTTCTCCTGTTTCAAAGCGCAATTTTGTGCATTCTGAAAATATTCAGCAGATTTTGGCCAATACATCAGGAGAACATGAAGTGGAAAGAGGTATACTAAATTTCAGCTTCAAAGGCATCGCCTTAAAGTTGCCAATAAGAGGCGGAGGCCTTTCAAGAGGCGTTCGAAAATTCTGCGTCTCTTCGTTAAGCAGTCACTGTCTCGAAACATCTGCGCCACTTCTCGCTCTTTGATTTGCTCTCCGGAGACGTTACTTTGTGCCATCTGTTTCGACAGCATGTTCTCCTGTTACAAAGCGCAATTTTGTGCATTCTGAAAATTTTCGCCAAATTTTGGCCAATATATCAGGAGAACATGAAGTGGAAAGAGGTATACTAAATTTCAGCTTCAAAGGCATCGCCTTAAAGTTGCAAATAAGACGCGCAGGCCTTTCAAGAGGCGTTCGAAAATTCTGCGTCTCTTCGTTAAACAGTCACTGTCTCGAAACATCTGCGCCACTTCTCGCTCCTTGATTTGCTCTCCGGAGACGTTACTTTGTGCCATCTCTTTCGACGGCATGTTCTCCTGTTATAAAGTCCACTTTTGTGCATTCTCGAAATTTTCGCCTGATTTTGGCCAATATATCATGAGAACATGAAGTGGAAAGAGGTATACTAAATTTCAGCTTCAAAGGCATCGCCTTAAATTTGCTAATAAGAGGCGCATTCCTTTCAAGAGGCCTTCGAAAATTCTGCGTCTCTTCGTTAAGCAGTCACTGCCTCGAAACATCTGCGCCACTTCTCGCTCATTGATTTGCTCTCCGGAGACGTTACTTTGTGCCATCTCTTTCGACAGCATGTTCTCCTGTTACAAAGCCCAATTTTGTGCATTCTGAAAATTTTCGCCAAATTTTGGCCAATATATCAGGAGAACATGAAGTGGAAAGAGGTATACTAAATTTCAGCTTCAAAGGCATCGCCTTAAAGTTGCAAATAAGAGGCGGAGGCCATTCATAAGGCGTTCGAAAATACTGCGTCTCTTCGTTAAACATTCACTGCCTCGAAACATCTGCGCCACTTCTCGCTCATTGATTTGCTCTCCGGAGACGATACTTTGTGCCATCTCTTTCGACGGCATGTTCTCCTGTTACAAAGCACAATTTTGTGCATTCTCGAAATTTTCGCCAGATTATGGCCAATATATCAGAAGAACATGAAGTGGAAAGAGGTATAC
>NW_027485216.1:22500-42500 GCF_050908995.1 Andrena cerasifolii | reverse complement strand
TTCGTTGGTTCGTTGGTTCGTTGGTTCCTTGGTTCGTTGGTTCGTTGGTTCGTTGGTTCGTTGGTTCGTTGGTTCGTTGGTTCGTTGGTTCGTTGGTTCGTTGGTTCGTTGGTTCGTTGGTTCGTTGGTTCGTTTGTTCGTTTGTTCGTTTCTTCGTTTGTTCGGTTGTTCGCTGGTTCGTTGGTTCGTTGGTTCGTTGGTTCGTTGGTTCGTTGGTTCGTTGGTTCGTTGGTTCGTTGGTTCGTTGGTTCGTTGGTTCGTTGGTTCGTTGGTTCGTTGGTTCGTTGGTTCGTTGGTTCGTTGGTTCGTTGGTTCGTTTGTTTCTTTGTTTCTTTCTTTCTTTGTTTGTTTGTTCGTTTGTTCGTTTGTTCGTTTGTTCGTTTGTTCGTTTGTTCGCTGGTTCGTTGGTTCGTTTGTTTCTTTGTTTCTTTCTTTCTTTGTTCGTATGTTCGTTTGTTCGTTTGTTCGTTTGTTCGTTGGTTCGTTTGTTCGTTTGTTCGTTTGTTCGTTTGTTCGTTTGTTCGTTTGTTCGCTGGTTCGCTGGTTCGTTGGTTCGTTGGTTCGCTGGTTCGTTGGTTCGTTGGTTCGTTGGTTCGTTGGTTCGTTGGTTCGTTGGTTCGTTGGTTCGTTGGTTCGTTGGTTCGTTGGTTCGTTGGTTCGTTGGTTTCTTTGTTTGTTTCTTTCTTTGTTCGTTTGTTCGTTTGTTCGTTGGTTCGTTTGTTCGTTTGTTCGCTGGTTCGTTGGTTCGTTGGTTCGTTGGTTCGTTGGTTCGTTGGTTCGTTGGTTCGTTGGTTCGTTGGTTCGTTGGTTCGTGGGTTCGTTGGTTCGTTGGTTCGTTGGTTCGTTTGTTCGTTTGTTCGCTGGTTCGTTGGTTCGTTGGTTCGTTGGTTCGTTGGTTCGTTGGTTCGTTGGTTCGTTGGTTCGTTGGTTCGTTGGTTCGTTGGTTCGTTGGTTCGTTGGTTCGTTGGTTCGTTGGTTCGTTGGATCGTTGGTTGGCTGGTTCGTTGTTTCGTTGGTTCGTTTGTTCGTTTGTTCGTTTGTTCGCTGGTTCGTTGGTTCGTTGGTTCGTTGGTTCGTTGGTTCGTTGGTTCGTTGGTTCGTTGGTTCGTTGGTTCGATGGTTCGTTGGTTCGTAGGTTCGTTGGTTCGTTGGTTCGTTGGTTCGTTTGTTTCTTTGTTTCTTTCTTTCTTTGTTCGTTTGTTCGTTTGTTCGTTTGTTCGTTTGTTCGTTGGTTCGTTGGTTCGTTTGTTCGTTTGTTCGTTTGTTCGTTTGTTCGTTTGTTCGCTGATTCGTTGGTTCGTTGGTTCGTTGGTTCGTTGGTTCGTTGGTTCGTTGGTTCGTTTGTTCGTTTGTTCGCTGGTTCGTTGGTTCGTTGGTTCGTTGGTTCGTTGGTTCGTTGGTTCGTTGGTTCGATGGTTCGTTGGTTCGTTGGTTCGTTGGTTCGTTGGTTCGTTTGTTTCTTTGTTTCTTTCTTTCTTTGTTCGTTTGTTCGTTTGTTCGTTTGTTCGTTTGTTCGTTGGTTCGTTGGTTCGTTTGTTCGTTTGTTCGTTTGTTCGTTTGTTCGTTTGTTCGCTGGTTCGTTGGTTCGTTGGTTCGTTGGTTCGTTGGTTCGTTGGTTCGTTGGTTCGTTTGTTCGTTTGTTCGCTGGTTCGTTGGTTCGTTGGTTCGTTGGTTCGTTGGTTCGTTTGTTCGTTTGTTCGTTTGTTCGCTGGTTCGTTGGTTCGTTGGTTCGTTGGTTCGTTGGTTCGTTGGTTCGTTGGTTCGTTGGTTCGTTGGTTCGTTGGTTCGTTGGTTCGTTGGTTGGTTGGTTCGTTGGTTCGTTGGTTCGTTTGTTCGTTTGTTCGTTTGTTCGCTGGTTCGTTGGTTCGTTGGTTCGTTGGTTCGTTGGTTCGTTGGTTCGTTGGTTCGTTGGTTCGTTGGTTCGATGGTTCGTTGGTTCGTTGGTTCGTTGGTTCGTTGGTTCGTTTGTTTCGTTGTTTCTTTCTTTCTTTGTTCGTTTGTTCGTTGGTTCGTTTGTTCGTTGGTTCGTTGGTTCGTTTGTTCGTTTGTTCGTTTGTTCGTTGGTTCGTTGGTTCGTTGGTTCGTTGGTTCGCTGGTTCGTTGGTTCGTTGGTTCGTTGGTTCGTTTGTTCGTTTGTTCGTTTGTTCGTTTGTTCGTTTGTTCGCTGGTTCGTTGGTTCGTTTGTTTCTTTGTTTCTTTCTTTCTTTGTTCGTATGTTCGTTTGTTCGTTTGTTCGTTTGTTCGTTGGTTCGTTTGTTCGTTTGTTCGTTTGTTCGTTTGTTCGTTTGTTCGTTTGTTCGCTGGTTCGCTGGTTCGTTGGTTCGTTGGTTCGCTGGTTCGTTGGTTCGTTGGTTCGTTGGTTCGTTGGTTCGTTGGTTCGTTGGTTCGTTGGTTCGTTGGTTCGTTGGTTCGTTGGTTCGTTGGTTTCTTTGTTTGTTTCTTTCTTTGTTCGTTTGTTCGTTTGTTCGTTGGTTCGTTTGTTCGTTTGTTCGCTGGTTCGTTGGTTCGTTGGTTCGTTGGTTCGTTGGTTCGTTGGTTCGTTGGTTCGTTGGTTCGTTGGTTCGTTGGTTCGTGGGTTCGTTGGTTCGTTGGTTCGTTGGTTCGTTTGTTCGTTTGTTCGCTGGTTCGTTGGTTCGTTGGTTCGTTGGTTCGTTGGTTCGTTGGTTCGTTGGTTCGTTGGTTCGTTGGTTCGTTGGTTCGTTGGTTCGTTGGTTCGTTGGTTCGTTGGTTCGTTGGTTCGTTGGTTCGTTGGTTCGTTGGTTCGTTGGTTCGTTGGATCGTTGGTTGGCTGGTTCGTTGTTTCGTTGGTTCGTTTGTTCGTTTGTTCGTTTGTTCGCTGGTTCGTTGGTTCGTTGGTTCGTTGGTTCGTTGGTTCGTTGGTTCGTTGGTTCGTTGGTTCGTTGGTTCGATGGTTCGTTGGTTCGTAGGTTCGTTGGTTCGTTGGTTCGTTGGTTCGTTTGTTTCTTTGTTTCTTTCTTTCTTTGTTCGTTTGTTCGTTTGTTCGTTTGTTCGTTTGTTCGTTGGTTCGTTGGTTCGTTTGTTCGTTTGTTCGTTTGTTCGTTTGTTCGTTTGTTCGCTGATTCGTTGGTTCGTTGGTTCGTTGGTTCGTTGGTTCGTTGGTTCGTTGGTTCGTTTGTTCGTTTGTTCGCTGGTTCGTTGGTTCGTTGGTTCGTTGGTTCGTTGGTTCGATGGTTCGTTGGTTCGTTGGTTCGTTGGTTCGTTGGTTCGTTTGTTTCTTTGTTTCTTTCTTTCTTTGTTCGTTTGTTCGTTTGTTCGTTTGTTCGTTTGTTCGTTGGTTCGTTGGTTCGTTTGTTCGTTTGTTCGTTTGTTCGTTTGTTCGTTTGTTCGCTGGTTCGTTGGTTCGTTGGTTCGTTGGTTCGTTGGTTCGTTGGTTCGTTGGTTCGTTTGTTCGTTTGTTCGCTGGTTCGTTGGTTCGTTGGTTCGTTGGTTCGTTGGTTCGTTTGTTCGTTTGTTCGTTTGTTCGCTGGTTCGTTGGTTCGTTGGTTGGTTGGTTCGTTGGTTCGATGGTTCGTTTGTTCGTTTGTTCGTTTGTTCGCTGGTTCGTTGGTTCGTTGGTTCGTTGGTTCGTTTGTTCGCTGGTTCGTTGGTTCGTTGGTTCGTTGGTTCGTTGGTTCGTTGGTTCGTTGGTTCGTTGGTTCGTTGGTTCGTTGGTTCGTTGGTTCGTTGGTTCGTTGGTTCGTTGGTTCGTTGGTTCGTTGGTTCGTTGGTTCGTGGGTTCGTTGGTTCGTTGGTTCGTTGGTTCGTTGGTTGGTTGGTTCGTTGGTTCGTTGGTTCGTTTGTTTCTTTGTTTCTTTCTTTCTTTGTTCGTTTGTTCGTTTGTTCGTTGGTTCGTTGGTTCGTTGGTTCGTTGGTTCGTTGGTTCGTTGGTTCGTTGGTTCGTTGGTTCGTTGGTTCGTTTGTTTCTTCGTTTCTTTCTTTCTTTGTTCGTTTGTTCGTTTGTTCGTTTGTTCGTTGGTTCGTTGGTTCGTTTGTTCGTTTGTTCGTTTGTTCGTTTGTTCGTTTGTTCGTTTGTTCGCTGGTTCGTTGGTTCGTTGGTTCGTTGGTTCGTTGGTTCGTTGGTTCGTTGGTTCGTTGGTTCGTTGGTTCGTTGGTTCGTTGGTTCTTTGGTTCGTAGGTTCGTTGGTTCTTTGGTTCGTTGGTTCGTTGGTTCGTTGGTTCGTTGGTTCGTTGGTTCGTTGGTTCGTTTGTTTCTTTGTTTCTTTCTTTCTTTGTTCGTTTGTTCGTTTGTTCGTTGGATCGTTGGTTCGTTTGTTCGCTGGTTCGTTGGTTCGTTGGTTCGTTGGTTCGTTGGTTCGTTGGTTCGTTGGTTCGTTTGTTCGTTTGTTCGCTGGTTCGTTGGTTCGTTGGTTCGTTGGTTCGTTGGTTCGTTGGTTCGTTGGTTCGATGGTTCGTTGGTTCGTTGGTTCGTTGGTTCGTTGGTTCGTTTGTTTCTTTGTTTCTTTCTTTCTTTGTTCGTTTGTTCGTTTGTTCGTTTGTTCGTTTGTTCGTTGGTTCGTTGGTTCGTTTGTTCGTTTGTTCGTTTGTTCGTTTGTTCGTTTGTTCGCTGGTTCGTTGGTTCGTTGGTTCGTTGGTTCGTTGGTTCGTTGGTTCGTTGGTTCGTTTGTTCGTTTGTTCGCTGGTTCGTTGGTTCGTTGGTTCGTTGGTTCGTTGGTTCGTTGGTTCGTTGGTTCGTTGGTTCGTTGGTTCGTTGGTTCGTTGGTTCGTTGGTTCGTTGGTTCGTTGGTTCGTTGGTTGGTTGGTTCGTTGGTTCGTTGGTTCGTTTGTTCGTTTGTTCGTTTGTTCGCTGGTTCGTTGGTTCGTTGGTTCGTTGGTTCGTTGGTTCGTTGGTTCGTTGGTTCGTTGGTTCGTTGGTTCGATGGTTCGTTGGTTCGTTGGTTCGTTGGTTCGTTGGTTCGTTTGTTTCGTTGTTTCTTTCTTTCTTTGTTCGTTTGTTCGTTGGTTCGTTTGTTCGTTGGTTCGTTGGTTCGTTTGTTCGTTTGTTCGTTTGTTCGTTGGTTCGTTGGTTCGTTGGTTCGTTGGTTCGCTGGTTCGTTGGTTCGTTGGTTCGTTGGTTCGTTGGTTCGTTGGTTCGTTGGTTCGTTTGTTCGTTTGTTCGGTGGTTCGTTGGTTCGTTGGTTCGTTGGTTCGTTGGTTCGTTGGTTCGTCGGTTCGTTGGTTCGTTGGTTCGTTGGTTCGTTGGTTCGTTGGTTCGTTGGTTCGTTGGTTCGTTGGTTGGTTGGTTCGTTGGTTCGTTGGTTCGTTTGTTCGTTTGTTCGTTTGTTCGCTGGTTCGTTGGTTCGTTGGTTCGTTGGTTCGTTGGTTCGTTGGTTCGTTGGTTCGTTGGTTCGTTGGTTCGATGGTTCGTTGGTTCGTTGGTTCGATGGTTCGTTGGTTCGTTGGTTCGTTGGTTCGTTGGTTCGTTTGTTTCGTTGTTTCTTTCTTTCTTTGTTCGTTTGTTCGTTGGTTCGTTGGTTCGTTGGTTCGTTGGTTCGTTGGTTCGTTTGTTTCTTTGTTTCTTTCTTTCTTTGTTCGTTTGTTCGTTTGTTCGTTTGTTCGTTTGTTCGTTGGTTCGTTTGTTCGTTTGTTCGTTTGTTCGTTTGTTCGTTTGTTCGCTGGTTCGTTGGTTCGTTGGTTCGTTGGTTCGTTGGTTCGTTGGTTCGTTGGTTCGTTGGTTCGTTGGTTCGTTTGTTCGTTTGTTCGCTGGTTCGTTGGTTCGTTGGTTCGTTGGTTCGTTGGTTCGTTGGTTCGTTGGTTCGTTGGTTCGTTGGTTCGTTGGTTCGTTGGTTCGTTTGTTCGTTTGTTCGTTTGTTCGGTTGTTCGCTGGTTCGTTGGTTCGTTGGTTCGTTGGTTCGTTGGTTCGTTGGTTCGTTGGTTCGTTGGTTCGTTGGTTCGTTGGTTCGTTGGTTCGTTGGTTCGTTGGTTCGTTGGTTCGTTGGTTCGTTGGTTCGTTGGTTCGTTGGTTCGTTGGTTCGTTGGTTCGTTGGTTCGTTGGTTCGTTGGTTCGTTGGTTCGTTGGTTCGTTGGTTCGTTGGTTCGTTGGTTCGTTGGTTCGTTGGTTCGTTTGTTTCTTTGTTTCTTTCTTTCTTTGTTTGTTTGTTCGTTTGTTCGTTTGTTCGTTTGTTCGTTTGTTCGCTGGTTCGTTGGTTCGTTTGTTTCTTTGTTTCTTTCTTTCTTTGTTCGTATGTTCGTTTGTTCGTTTGTTCGTTTGTTCGTTGGTTCGTTGGTTCGTTTGTTCGTTTGTTCGTTTGTTCGTTTGTTCGTTTGTTCGTTTGTTCGTTTGTTCGTTTGTTCGTTTGTTCGTTTGTTCGCTGGTTCGCTGGTTCGTTGGTTCGTTGGTTCGATGGTTCGTTGGTTCGTTGGTTCGTTGGTTCGTTGGTTCGTTTGTTTCTTTGTTTCTTTCTTTCTTTGTTCGTTTGTTCGTTTGTTCGTTTGTTCGTTTGTTCGTTGGTTCGTTGGTTCGTTTGTTCGTTTGTTCGTTTGTTCGTTTGTTCGTTTGTTCGCTGGTTCGTTGGTTCGTTGGTTCGTTGGTTCGTTGGTTCGTTGGTTCGTTGGTTCGTTTGTTCGTTTGTTCGCTGGTTCGTTGGTTCGTTGGTTCGTTGGTTCGTTGGTTCGTTGGTTCGTTGGTTCGTTGGTTCGTTGGTTCGTTGGTTCGTTGGTTCGTTGGTTCGTTGGTTCGTTGGTTCGTTGGTTGGTTGGTTCGTTGGTTCGTTGGTTCGTTTGTTCGTTTGTTCGTTTGTTCGCTGGTTCGTTGGTTCGTTGGTTCGTTGGTTCGTTGGTTCGTTGGTTCGTTGGTTCGTTGGTTCGTTGGTTCGATGGTTCGTTGGTTCGTTGGTTCGTTGGTTCGTTGGTTCGTTTGTTTCGTTGTTTCTTTCTTTCTTTGTTCGTTTGTTCGTTGGTTCGTTTGTTCGTTGGTTCGTTGGTTCGTTTGTTCGTTTGTTCGTTTGTTCGTTGGTTCGTTGGTTCGTTGGTTCGCTGGTTCGTTGGTTCGTTGGTTCGTTGGTTCGTTGGTTCGTTGGTTCGTTGGTTCGTTTGTTCGTTTGTTCGCTGGTTCGTTGGTTCGTTGGTTCGTTGGTTCGTTGGTTCGTTGGTTCGTCGGTTCGTTGGTTCGTTGGTTCGTTGGTTCGTTGGTTCGTTGGTTCGTTGGTTCGTTGGTTCGTTGGTTGGTTGGTTCGTTGGTTCGTTGGTTCGTTTGTTCGTTTGTTCGTTTGTTCGCTGGTTCGTTGGTTCGTTGGTTCGTTGGTTCGTTGGTTCGTTGGTTCGTTGGTTCGTTGGTTCGTTGGTTCGTTGGTTCGTTGGTTCGTTGGTTCGTTGGTTCGTTGCTTCGTTGGTTCGTTGGTTCGTTGGTTCGTTGGTTCGTTGGTTCGTTGGTTCGTTGGTTCGTTGGTTCGTTGGTTCGTTGGTTCGTTGGTTCCTTGGTTCGTTGGTTCGTTGGTTCGTTGGTTCGTTGGTTCGTTGGTTCGTTGGTTCGTTGGTTCGTTGGTTCGTTGGTTCGTTGGTTCGTTGGTTCGTTTGTTCGTTTGTTCGTTTCTTCGTTTGTTCGGTTGTTCGCTGGTTCGTTGGTTCGTTGGTTCGTTGGTTCGTTGGTTCGTTGGTTCGTTGGTTCGTTGGTTCGTTGGATCGTTGGTTCGTTGGTTCGTTGGTTCGTTGGTTCGTTGGTTCGTTGGTTCGTTGGTTCGTTGGTTCGTTGGTTCGTTGGTTCGTTGGTTCGTTGGTTCGTTTGTTTCTTTGTTTCTTTCTTTCTTTGTTTGTTTGTTCGTTTGTTCGTTTGTTCGTTTGTTCGTTTGTTCGTTTGTTCGCTGGTTCGTTGGTTCGTTTGTTTCTTTGTTTCTTTCTTTCTTTGTTCGTATGTTCGTTTGTTCGTTTGTTCGTTTGTTCGTTGGTTCGTTTGTTCGTTTGTCCGTTTGTTCGTTTGTTCGTTTGTTCGTTTGTTCGCTGGTTCGCTGGTTCGTTGGTTCGTTGGTTCGCTGGTTCGTTGGTTCGTTGGTTCGTTGGTTCGTTGGTTCGTTGGTTCGTTGGTTCGTTGGTTCGTTGGTTCGTTGGTTCGTTGGTTCGTTTGTTTCTTTGTTTGTTTCTTTCTTTGTTCGTTTGTTCGTTTGTTCGTTTGTTCGCTGGTTCGTTGGTTCGTTGGTTCGTTGGTTCGTTGGTTCGTTGGTTCGTTGGTTCGTTGGTTCGTTGGTTCGTTGGTTCGTGGGTTCGTTGGTTCGTTGGTTCGTTGGTTCGTTTGTTCGTTTGTTCGCTGGTTCGTTGGTTCGTTGGTTCGTTGGTTCGTTGGTTCGTTGGTTCGTTGGTTCGTTGGTTCGTTGGTTCGTTGGTTCGTTGGTTCGTTGGTTCGTTGGTTCGTTGGTTCGTTGGTTCGTTGGTTCGTTGGTTCGTTGGTTCGTTGGTTCGTTGGATCGTTGGTTGGCTGGTTCGTTGTTTCGTTGGTTCGTTTGTTCGTTTGTTCGTTTGTTCGCTGGTTCGTTGGTTCGTTGGTTCGTTGGTTCGTTGGTTCGTTGGTTCGTTGGTTCGTTGGTTCGTTGGTTCGTTGGTTCGATGGTTCGTTGGTTCGTAGGTTCGTTGGTTCGTTGGTTCGTTGGTTCGTTTGTTTCTTTGTTTCTTTCTTTCTTTGTTCGTTTGTTCGTTTGTTCGTTTGTTCGTTTGTTCGTTGGTTCGTTGGTTCGTTTGTTCGTTTGTTCGTTTGTTCGTTTGTTCGTTTGTTCGCTGATTCGTTGGTTCGTTGGTTCGTTGGTTCGTTGGTTCGTTGGTTCGTTGGTTCGTTTGTTCGTTTGTTCGCTGGTTCGTTGGTTCGTTGGTTCGTTGGTTCGTTGGTTCGTTGGTTCGTTGGTTCGATGGTTCGTTGGTTCGTTGGTTCGTTGGTTCGTTGGTTCGTTTGTTTCTTTGTTTCTTTCTTTCTTTGTTCGTTTGTTCGTTTGTTCGTTTGTTCGTTTGTTCGTTGGTTCGTTGGTTCGTTTGTTCGTTTGTTCGTTTGTTCGTTTGTTCGTTTGTTCGCTGGTTCGTTGGTTCGTTGGTTCGTTGGTTCGTTGGTTCGTTGGTTCGTTGGTTCGTTGGTTCGTTTGTTCGTTTGTTCGCTGGTTCGTTGGTTCGTTGGTTCGTTGGTTCGTTGGTTCGTTTGTTCGTTTGTTCGTTTGTTCGCTGGTTCGTTGGTTCGTTGGTTGGTTGGTTCGTTGGTTCGTTGGTTCGTTTGTTCGTTTGTTCGTTTGTTCGCTGGTTCGTTGGTTCGTTGGTTCGTTGGTTCGTTTGTTCGCTGGTTCGTTGGTTCGTTGGTTCGTTGGTTCGTTGGTTCGTTGGTTCGTTGGTTCGTTGGTTCGTTGGTTCGTTGGTTCGTTGGTTCGTTGGTTCGTTGGTTCGTTGGTTCGTTGGTTCGTTGGTTCGTTGGTTCGTTGCTTCGTTGGTTCGTTGGTTCGTGGGTTCGTTGGTTCGTTGGTTCGTTGGTTCGTTGGTTGGTTGGTTCGTTGGTTCGTTGGTTCGTTTGTTTCTTTGTTTCTTTCTTTCTTTGTTCGTTTGTTCGTTTGTTCGTTGGTTCGTTGGTTCGTTGGTTCGTTGGTTCGTTGGTTCGTTGGTTCGTTGGTTCGTTGGTTCGTTGGTTCGTTTGTTTCTTTGTTTCTTTCTTTCTTTGTTCGTTTGTTCGTTTGTTCGTTTGTTCGTTGGTTCGTTGGTTCGTTTGTTCGTTTGTTCGTTTGTTCGTTTGTTCGTTTGTTCGTTTGTTCGCTGGTTCGTTGGTTCGTTGGTTCGTTGGTTCGTTGGTTCGTTGGTTCGTTGGTTCGTTGGTTCGTTGGTTCGTTGGTTCGTTGGTTCTTTGGTTCGTAGGTTCGTTGGTTCTTTGGTTCGTTGTTTCGTTGGTTCGTTGGTTCGTTGGTTCGTTGGTTCGTTGGTTCGTTGGTTCGTTGGTTCGTTTGTTTCTTTGTTTCTTTCTTTCTTTGTTCGTTTGTTCGTTTGTTCGTTGGTTCGTTGGTTCGTTTGTTCGCTGGTTCGTTGGTTCGTTGGTTCGTTGGTTCGTTGGTTCGTTGGTTCGTTGGTTCGTTTGTTCGTTTGTTCGCTGGTTCGTTGGTTCGTTGGTTCGTTGGTTCGTTGGTTCGTTGGTTCGTTGGTTCGATGGTTCGTTGGTTCGTTGGTTCGTTGGTTCGTTGGTTCGTTTGTTTCTTTGTTTCTTTCTTTCTTTGTTCGTTTGTTCGTTTGTTCGTTTGTTCGTTTGTTCGTTGGTTCGTTGGTTCGTTTGTTCGTTTGTTCGTTTGTTCGTTTGTTCGTTTGTTCGCTGGTTCGTTGGTTCGTTGGTTCGTTGGTTCGTTGGTTCGTTGGTTCGTTGGTTCGTTTGTTCGTTTGTTCGCTGGTTCGTTGGTTCGTTGGTTCGTTGGTTCGTTGGTTCGTTGGTTCGTTGGTTCGTTGGTTCGTTGGTTCGTTGGTTCGTTGGTTCGTTGGTTCGTTGGTTCGTTGGTTCGTTGGTTGGTTGGTTCGTTGGTTCGTTGGTTCGTTTGTTCGTTTGTTCGTTTGTTCGCTGGTTCGTTGGTTCGTTGGTTCGTTGGTTCGTTGGTTCGTTTGGTTCGTTGGTTCGTTGGTTCGTTGGTTCGTTGGTTCGTTGGTTCGTTGGTTCGATGGTTCGTTGGTTCGTTGGTTCGATGGTTCGTTGGTTCGTTGGTTCGTTGGTTCGTTGGTTCGTTTGTTTCGTTGTTTCTTTCTTTCTTTGTTCGTTTGTTCGTTGGTTCGTTGGTTCGTTGGTTCGTTGGTTCGTTGGTTCGTTTGTTTCTTTGTTTCTTTCTTTCTTTGTTCGTTTGTTCGTTTGTTCGTTTGTTCGTTTGTTCGTTGGTTCGTTGGTTCGTTGGTTCGTTGGTTCGTTGGTTCGTTGGTTGGTTGGTTCGTTGGTTCGTTGGTTCGTTGGTTCGTTGGTTCGTTGGTTCGTTGGTTCGTTGGTTCGTTGGTTCGTTTGTTCGTTTGTTCGTTTGTTCGTTTGTTCGGTTATTCGCTGGTTCGTTGGTTCGTTGGTTCGTTGGTTCGTTGGTTCGTTGGTTCGTTGGTTCGTTGGTTCGTTGGTTCGTTGGTTCGTTGGTTCGTTGGTTCGTTGGTTCGTTGGTTCGTTGGTTCGTTGGTTCGTTGGTTCGTTGGTTCGTTGGTTCGTTTGTTTCTTTGTTTCTTTCTTTCTTTGTTTGTTTGTTCGTTTGTTCGTTTGTTCGTTTGTTCGTTTGTTCGTTTGTTCGCTGGTTCGTTGGTTCGTTTGTTTCTTTGTTTCTTTCTTTCTTTGTTCGTATGTTCGTTTGTTCGTTTGCTCGTTTGTTCGTTGGTTCGTTGGTTCGTTTGTTCGTTTGTTCGTTTGTTCGTTTGTTCGTTTGTTCGTTTGTTCGTTTGTTCGTTTGTTCGTTTGTTCGTTTGTTCGCTGGTTCGCTGGTTCGTTGGTTCGTTGGTTCGATGGTTCGTTGGTTCGTTGGTTCGTTGGTTCGTTGGTTCGTTTGTTTCTTTGTTTCTTTCTTTCTTTGTTCGTTTGTTCGTTTGTTCGTTTGTTCGTTTGTTCGTTGGTTCGTTGGTTCGTTGGTTCGTTGGTTCGTTGGTTCGTTGGTTGGTTGGTTCGTTGGTTCGTTGGTTCGTTGGTTCGTTGGTTCGTTGGTTCGTTGGTTCGTTGGTTCGTTGGTTCGTTTGTTCGTTTGTTCGTTTGTTCGTTTGTTCGGTTATTCGCTGGTTCGTTGGTTCGTTGGTTCGTTGGTTCGTTGGTTCGTTGGTTCGTTGGTTCGTTGGTTCGTTGGTTCGTTGGTTCGTTGGTTCGTTGGTTCGTTGGTTCGTTGGTTCGTTGGTTCGTTGGTTCGTTGGTTCGTTGGTTCGTTGGTTCGTTTGTTTCTTTGTTTCTTTCTTTCTTTGTTTGTTTGTTCGTTTGTTCGTTTGTTCGTTTGTTCGTTTGTTCGTTTGTTCGCTGGTTCGTTGGTTCGTTTGTTTCTTTGTTTCTTTCTTTCTTTGTTCGTATGTTCGTTTGTTCGTTTGTTCGTTTGTTCGTTGGTTCGTTGGTTCGTTTGTTCGTTTGTTCGTTTGTTCGTTTGTTCGTTTGTTCGTTTGTTCGTTTGTTCGTTGGTTCGTTGGTTCGTTTGTTCGTTTGTTCGTTTGTTCGTTTGTTCGTTTGTTCGCTGGTTCGTTGGTTCGTTGGTTCGTTGGTTCGTTGGTTCGTTGGTTCGTTGGTTCGTTTGTTCGTTTGTTCGCTGGTTCGTTGGTTCGTTGGTTCGTTGGTTCGTTGGTTCGTTGGTTCGTTGGTTCGTTGGTTCGTTGGTTCGTTGGTTCGTTGGTTCGTTGGTTCGCTGGTTCGTTGGTTCGTTGGTTGGTTGGTTCGTTGGTTCGTTGGTTCGTTTGTTCGTTTGTTCGTTTGTTCGCTGGTTCGTTGGTTCGTTGGTTCGTTGGTTCGTTGGTTCGTTGGTTCGTTGGTTCGTTGGTTCGTTGGTTCGATGGTTCGTTGGTTCGTTGGTTCGTTGGTTCGTTGGTTCGTTTGTTTCGTTGTTTCTTTCTTTCTTTGTTCGTTTGTTCGTTGGTTCGTTTGTTCGTTGGTTCGTTGGTTCGTTTGTTCGTTTGTTCGTTTGTTCGTTGGTTCGTTGGTTCGTTGGTTCGTTGGTTCGCTGGTTCGTTGGTTCGTTGGTTCGTTGGTTCGTTGGTTCGTTGGTTCGTTGGTTCGTTTGTTCGTTTGTTCGCTGGTTCGTTGGTTCGTTGGTTCGTTGGTTCGTTGGTTCGTTGGTTCGTCGGTTCGTTGGTTCGTTGGTTCGTTGGTTCGTTGGTTCGTTGGTTCGTTGGTTCGTTGGTTCGTTGGTTGGTTGGTTCGTTGGTTCGTTGGTTCGTTTGTTCGTTTGTTCGTTTGTTCGCTGGTTCGTTGGTTCGTTGGTTCGTTGGTTCGTTGGTTCGTTGGTTCGTTGGTTCGTTGGTTCGTTGGTTCGATGGTTCGTTGGTTCGTTGGTTCGATGGTTCGTTGGTTCGTTGGTTCGTTGGTTCGTTGGTTCGTTGGTTCGTTTGTTTCGTTGTTTCTTTCTTTCTTTGTTCGTTTGTTCGTTGGTTCGTTGGTTCGTTGGTTCGTTGGTTCGTTGGTTCGTTTGTTTCTTTGTTTCTTTCTTTCTTTGTTCGTTTGTTCGTTTGTTCGTTTGTTCGTTTGTTCGTTGGTTCGTTGGTTCGTTTGTTCGTTTGTTCGTTTGTTCGTTTGTTCGTTTGTTCGCTGGTTCGTTGGTTCGTTGGTTCGTTGGTTCGTTGGTTCGTTGGTTCGTTGGTTCGTTGGTTCGTTGGTTCGTTTGTTCGTTTGTTCGCTGGTTCGTTGGTTCGTTGGTTCGTTGGTTCGTTGGTTCGTTGGTTCGTTGGTTCGTTGGTTCGTTGGTTCGTTGGTTCGTTGGTTCGTTTGTTCGTTTGTTCGTTTGTTCGTTTGTTCGGTTGTTCGCTGGTTCGTTGGTTCGTTGGTTCGTTGGTTCGTTGGTTCGTTGGTTCGTTGGTTCGTTGGTTCGTTGGTTCGTTGGTTCGTTGGTTCGTTGGTTCGTTGGTTCGTTGGTTCGTTGGTTCGTTGGTTCGTTGGTTCGTTGGTTCGTTGGTTCGTTGGTTCGTTGGTTCGTTGGTTCGTTGGTTCGTTGGTTCGTTTGTTTCTTTGTTTCTTTCTTTCTTTGTTCGTTTGTTCGTTTGTTCGTTTGTTCGTTTGTTCGTTGGTTCGTTGGTTCGCTGGTTCGTTGGTTCGTTGGTTCGTTGGTTCGTTGGTTCGTTGGTTCGTTGGTTCGTTGGTTCGTTGGTTCGTTGGTTCGTTGGTTCGTTGGTTCGTTGGTTCGTTGGTTCGTTGGTTCGTTGGATCGTTGGTTGGCTGGTTCGTTGTTTCGTTGGTTCGTTTGTTCGTTTGTTCGTTTGTTCGCTGGTTCGTTGGTTCGTTGGTTCGTTGGTTCGTTGGTTCGTTGGTTCGTTGGTTCGTTGGTTCGTTGGTTCGATGGTTCGTTGGTTCGTAGGTTCGTTGGTTCGTTGGTTCGTTGGTTCGTTTGTTTCTTTGTTTCTTTCTTTCTTTGTTCGTTTGTTCGTTTGTTCGTTTGTTCGTTTGTTCGTTGGTTCGTTGGTTCGTTTGTTCGTTTGTTCGTTTGTTCGTTTGTTCGTTTGTTCGCTGATTCGTTGGTTCGTTGGTTCGTTGGTTCGTTGGTTCGTTGGTTCGTTGGTTCGTTTGTTCGTTTGTTCGCTGGTTCGTTGGTTCGTTGGTTCGTTGGTTCGTTGGTTCGTTGGTTCGTTGGTTCGATGGTTCGTTGGTTCGTTGGTTCGTTGGTTCGTTGGTTCGTTTGTTTCTTTGTTTCTTTCTTTCTTTGTTCGTTTGTTCGTTTGTTCGTTTGTTCGTTTGTTCGTTGGTTCGTTGGTTCGTTTGTTCGTTTGTTCGTTTGTTCGTTTGTTCGTTTGTTCGCTGGTTCGTTGGTTCGTTGGTTCGTTGGTTCGTTGGTTCGTTGGTTCGTTGGTTCGTTTGTTCGTTTGTTCGCTGGTTCGTTGGTTCGTTGGTTCGTTGGTTCGTTGGTTCGTTGGTTCGTTGGTTCGTTGGTTCGTTGGTTCGTTGGTTCGTTGGTTCGTTGGTTCGTTGGTTCGTTGGTTCGTTGGTTCGTTGGTTCGTTGGTTCGTTGGTTCGTGGGTTCGTTGGTTCGTTGGTTCGTTGGTTCGTTGGTTGGTTGGTTCGTTGGTTCGTTGGTTCGTTTGTTCGTTTGTTCGTTTGTTCGCTGGTTCGTTGGTTCGTTGGTTCGTTGGTTCGTTGGTTCGTTGGTTCGTTGGTTCGTTGGTTCGTTGGTTCGATGGTTCGTTGGTTCGTTGGTTCGTTGGTTCGTTGGTTCGTTGGTTCGTTGGTTCGTTTGTTTCGTTGTTTCTTTCTTTCTTTGTTCGTTTGTTCGTTGGTTCGTTTGTTCGTTGGTTCGTTGGTTCGTTTGTTCGTTTGTTCGTTTGTTCGTTTGTTCGCTGGTTCGTTGGTTCGTTGGTTCGTTGGTTCGTTGGTTCGTTGGTTCGTTGGTTCGTTGGTTCGTTGGTTCGTTGGTTCGTTGGTTCGTTGGTCCGTTGGTTCGTTGGTATTTGGTTCGTTGTTTCGTAGGTTCGTTGGTTCTTTGGTTCGTTGGTTCGTTGGTTCGTTGGTTCGTTGGTTCGTTGGTTCGTTGGTTCGTTGGTTCGTTGGTTCGTTGGTTCGTTGGTTCGTTGGTTCGTTGGTTCGTTGGTTCGTTGGTTCGTTGGTTCGTTGGTTCGTTGGTTCGTTGGTTCGTTGGTTCGTTGGTTCGTTGGTTCGTTGGTTCGTTGGTTCGTTGGTTCGTTGGTTCGTTGGTTCGTTGGTTCGTTGGTTCGTTGGTTCGTTGGTTCGTTTGTTTCTTTGTTTCTTTCTTTCTTTGTTCGTTTGTTCGTTTGTTCGTTGGTTCGTTGGTTCGTTGGTTCGTTGGTTCGTTTGTTTCTTTGTTTCTTTCTTTCTTTGTTCGTTTGTTCGTTTGTTCGTTGGTTCGTTGGTTCGTTGGTTCGTTGGTTCGTTGGTTCGTTGGTTCGTTGGTTCGTTGGTTCGTTTGTTTCTTTGTTTCTTTCTTTCTTTGTTCGTTTGTTCGTTTGTTCGTTTGTTCGTTGGTTCGTTGGTTCGTTTGTTCGTTTGTTCGTTTGTTCGTTTGTTCGTTTGTTCGTTTGTTCGCTGGTTCGTTGGTTCGTTGGTTCGTTGGTTCGTTGGTTCGTTGGTTCGTTGGTTCGTTGGTTCGTTGGTTCGTTGGTTCGTTGGTTCGTTGGTTCTTTGGTTCGTAGGTTCGTTGGTTCTTTGGTTCGTTGGTTCGTTGGTTCGTTGGTTCGTTGGTTCGTTGGTTCGTTGGTTCGTTGGTTCGTTGGTTCGTTTGTTTCTTTGTTTCTTTCTTTCTTTGTTCGTTTGTTCGTTTGTTCGTTGGTTCGTTGGTTCGTTTGTTCGCTGGTTCGTTGGTTCGTTGGTTCGTTGGTTCGTTGGTTCGTTTGTTCGTTTGTTCGCTGGTTCGTTGGTTCGTTGGTTCGTTGGTTCGTTGGTTCGTTGGTTCGTTGGTTCGATGGTTCGTTGGTTCGTTGGTTCGTTGGTTCGTTGGTTCGTTTGTTTCTTTGTTTCTTTCTTTCTTTGTTCGTTTGTTCGTTTGTTCGTTTGTTCGTTTGTTCGTTGGTTCGTTGGTTCGTTTGTTCGTTTGTTCGTTTGTTCGTTGGTTCGTTTGTTCGTTTGTTCGCTGGTTCGTTGGTTCGTTGGTTCGTTGGTTCGTTGGTTCGTTGGTTCGTTGGTTCGTTGGTTCGTTGGTTCGTTGGTTCGTTGGTTCGTTGGTTCGTTGGTTCGTTGGTTCGTTGGTTCGTTGGTTCGTTGGTTCGTTGGTTCGTTGGTTCGTTGGTTCGTTTGTTCGTTGGTTCGTTTGTTCGCTGGTTCGTTGGTTCGTTGGTTCGTTGGTTCGTTGGTTCGTTGGTTCGTTGGTTCGTTGGTTCGTTGGTTCGATGGTTCGTTGGTTCGTTGGTTCGTTGGTTCGTTGGTTCGTTTGTTTCGTTGTTTCTTTCTTTCTTTGTTCGTTTGTTCGTTGGTTCGTTTGTTCGTTGGTTCGTTGGTTCGTTTGTTCGTTTGTTCGTTTGTTCGTTTGTTCGCTGGTTCGTTGGTTCGTTGGTTCGTTGGTTCGTTGGTTCGTTGGTTCGTTGGTTCGTTGGTTCGTTGGTTCGTTGGTTCGTTGGTTCGTTGGTTCGTTGGTTCGTTGGTTCGTTTGTTTCTTTGTTTCTTTCTTTCTTTGTTCGTTTGTTCGTTTGTTCGTTTGTTCGTTGGTTCGTTGGTTCGTTTGTTCGTTTGTTCGTTTGTTCGTTTGTTCGTTTGTTCGTTTGTTCGCTGGTTCGTTGGTTCGTTGGTTCGTTGTTTCGTTGGTTCGTTGGTTCGTTGGTTCGTTGGTTCGTTGGTTCGTTGGTTCGTTGGTTCGTTGGTTCGTAGGTTCGTTGGTTCTTTGGTTCGTTGGTTCGTTGGTTCGTTGGTTCGTTGGTTCGTTGGTTCGTTGGTTCGTTGGTTCTTTGGTTCGTTGGTTCGTTGGTTCGTTTGTTTCTTTGTTTCTTTCTTTCTTTGTTCGTTTGTTCGTTTGTTCGTTGGTTCGTTTGTTCGTTTGTTCGCTGGTTCGTTGGTTCGTTGGTTCGTTGGTTCGTTGGTTCGTTGGTTCGTTGGTTCGTTGGTTCGTTGGTTCGTTGGTTCGTGGGTTCGTTGGTTCGTTGGTTCGTTGGTTCGTTTGTTCGTTTGTTCGTTGGTTCGTTGGTTCGTTTGTTCGTTTGTTCGTTTGTTCGTTTGTTCGTTTGTTCGTTTGTTCGCTGATTCGTTGGTTCGTTGGTTCGTTGGTTCGTTGGTTCGTTGGTTCGTTGGTTCGTTTGTTCGTTTGTTCGCTGGTTCGTTGGTTCGTTGGTTCGTTGGTTCGTTGGTTCGTTGGTTCGTTGGTTCGTTGGTTCGATGGTTCGTTGGTTCGTTGGTTCGTTGGTTCGTTGGTTCGTTTGTTTCTTTGTTTCTTTCTTTCTTTGTTCGTTTGTTCGTTTGTTCGTTTCTTCGTTTGTTCGTTGGTTCGTTGGTTCGTTTGTTCGTTTGTTCGTTTGTTCGTTTGTTCGTTTGTTCGCTGGTTCGTTGGTTCGTTGGTTCGTTGGTTCGTTGGTTCGTTGGTTCGTTGGTTCGTTTGTTCGTTTGTTCGCTGGTTCGTTGGTTCGTTGGTTCGTTGGTTCGTTGGTTCGTTGGTTCGTTGGTTCGTTGGTTCGTTGGTTCGTTGGTTCGTTGGTTCGTTGGTTCGTTGGTTCGTTGGTTCGTTGGTTCGTTGGTTCGTTGGTTCGTGGGTTCGTTGGTTCGTTGGTTCGTTGGTTCGTTGGTTGGTTGGTTCGTTGGTTCGTTGGTTCGTTTGTTCGTTTGTTCGTTTGTTCGCTGGTTCGTTGGTTCGTTGGTTCGTTGGTTCGTTGGTTCGTTGGTTCGTTGGTTCGTTGGTTCGTTGGTTCGATGGTTCGTTGGTTCGTTGGTTCGTTGGTTCGTTGGTTCGTTGGTTCGTTGGTTCGTTTGTTTCGTTGTTTCTTTCTTTCTTTGTTCGTTTGTTCGTTGGTTCGTTTGTTCGTTGGTTCGTTGGTTCGTTTGTTCGTTTGTTCGTTTGTTCGTTTGTTCGCTGGTTCGTTGGTTCGTTGGTTCGTTGGTTCGTTGGTTCGTTGGTTTCTTTGTTTCTTTCTTTCTTTGTTCGTTTGTTCGTTTGTTCGTTTGTTCGTTGGTTCGTTGGTTCGTTTGTTCGTTTGTTCGTTTGTTCGTTTGTTCGTTTGTTCGTTTGTTCGCTGGTTCGTTGGTTCGTTGGTTCGTTGGTTCGTTGGTTCGTTGGTTCGTTGGTTCGTTGGTTCGTTGGTTCGTTGGTTCGTTGGTTCGTTGGTTCTTTGGTTCGTAGGTTCGTTGGTTCTTTGGTTCGTTGGTTCGTTGGTTCGTTGGTTCGTTGGTTCGTTGGTTCGTTGGTTCGTTGGTTCGTTGGTTCGTTTGTTTCTTTGTTTCTTTCTTTCTTTGTTCGTTTGTTCGTTTGTTCGCTGGTTCGTTGGTTCGTTGGTTCGTTGGTTCGTTGGTTCGTTGGTTCGTTGGTTCGTTGGTTCGTTTGTTCGTTTGTTCGTTTGTTCGCTGGTTCGTTGGTTCGTTGGTTCGTTGTTTCGTTGGTTCGTTGGTTCGTTGGTTCGTTGGTTCGTTGGTTCGTTGGTTCGTTGGTTCGTTGGTTCGTAGGTTCGTTGGTTCTTTGGTTCGTTGGTTCGTTGGTTCGTTGGTTCGTTGGTTCGTTGGTTCGTTGGTTCGTTGGTTCTTTGGTTCGTTGGTTCGTTGGTTCGTTTGTTTCTTTGTTTCTTTCTTTCTTTGTTCGTTTGTTCGTTTGTTCGTTGGTTCGTTTGTTCGTTTGTTCGTTGGTTCGTTTGTTCGTTTGTTCGCTGGTTCGTTGGTTCGTTGGTTCGTTGGTTCGTTGGTTCGTTGGTTCGTTGGTTCGTTGGTTCGTTGGTTCGATGGTTCGTTGGTTCGTTGGTTCGTTGGTTCGTTGGTTCGTTGGTTCGTTGGTTCGTTTGTTTCGTTGTTTCTTTCTTTCTTTGTTCGTTTGTTCGTTGGTTCGTTTGTTCGTTGGTTCGTTGGTTCGTTTGTTCGTTTGTTCGTTTGTTCGTTTGTTCGCTGGTTCGTTGGTTCGTTGGTTCGTTGGTTCGTTGGTTCGTTGGTTCGTTGGTTCGTTGGTTCGTTGGTCCGTTGGTTCGTTGGTATTTGGTTCGTTGTTTCGTAGGTTCGTTGGTTCTTTGGTTCGTTGGTTCGTTGGTTCGTTGGTTCGTTGGTTCGTTGGTTCGTTGGTTCGTTGGTTCGTTGGTTCGTTGGTTCGTTGGTTCGTTGGTTCGTTGGTTCGTTGGTTCGTTGGTTCGTTGGTTCGTTGGTTCGTTGGTTCGTTGGTTCGTTGGTTCGTTGGTTCGTTGGTTCGTTGGTTCGTTGGTTCGTTGGTTCGTTGGTTCGTTGGTTCGTTGGTTCGTTTGTTTCTTTGTTTCTTTCTTTCTTTGTTCGTTTGTTCGTTTGTTCGTTGGTTCGTTGGTTCGTTGGTTCGTTGGTTCGTTTGTTTCTTTGTTTCTTTCTTTCTTTGTTCGTTTGTTCGTTTGTTCGTTGGTTCGTTGGTTCGTTGGTTCGTTGGATCGTTGGTTCGTTGGTTCGTTGGTTCGTTGGTTCGTTGGTTCGTTTGTTTCTTTGTTTCTTTCTTTCTTTGTTCGTTTGTTCGTTTGTTCGTTTGTTCGTTGGTTCGTTGGTTCGTTGGTTCGTTGGTTCGTTGGTTCGTTGGTTCGTTGGTTCGTTGGTTCGTTGGTTCGTTGGTTCGTTGGTTCGTTGGTTCGTTGGTTCTTTGGTTCGTAGGTTCGTTGGTTCTTTGGTTCGTTGGTTCGTTGGTTCGTTGGTTCGTTGGTTCGTTGGTTCGTTGGTTCGTTGGTTCGTTTGTTTCTTTGTTTCTTTCTTTCTTTGTTCGTTTGTTCGTTTGTTCGTTGGTTCGTTGGTTCGTTTGTTCGCTGGTTCGTTGGTTCGTTGGTTCGTTGGTTCGTTGGTTCGTTGGTTCGTTGGT
>NW_027485216.1:0-17500 GCF_050908995.1 Andrena cerasifolii | reverse complement strand
CGCTGGTTCGTTGGTTCGTTGGTTCGTTGGTTCGTTGGTTCGTTGGTTCGTTGGTTCGTTGGTTCGTTGGTTCGTTGGTTCGTTGGTTCGTTGGTTCGATGGTTCGTTGGTTCGTTGGTTCGTTGGTTCGTTGGTTCGTTTGTTTCTTTGTTTCTTTCTTTCTTTGTTCGTTTGTTCGTTTGTTCGTTTGTTCGTTGGTTCGTTTGTTCGTTTGTTCGTTTGTTCGTTTGTTCGTTTGTTCGTTGGTTCGTTGGTTCGTTTGTTCGTTTGTTCGTTTGTTCGTTTGTTCGTTTGTTCGCTGGTTCGTTGGTTCGTTGGTTCGTTGGTTCGTTGGTTCGTTGGTTCGTTGGTTCGTTGGTTCGTTTGTTCGTTTGTTCGCTGGTTCGTTGGTTCGTTGGTTCGTTGGTTCGTTGGTTCGTTGGTTCGTTGGTTCGTTGGTTCGATGGTTCGTTGGTTCGTTGGTTCGTTGGTTCGTTGGTTCGTTTGTTTCTTTGTTTCTTTCTTTCTTTGTTCGTTTGTTCGTTTGTTCGCTGGTTCGTTGGTTCGTTGGTTCGTTGGTTCGTTGGTTCGTTGGTTCGTTGGTTCGTTTGTTCGTTTGTTCGCTGGTTCGTTGGTTCGTTGGTTCGTTGGTTCGTTGGTTCGTTGGTTCGTTGGTTCGTTGGTTCGTTGGTTCGTTGGTTCGTTGGTTCGTTGGTTCGTTGGCTCGTTGGTTCGTTGGTTCGTGGGTTCGTTGGTTCGTTGGTTCGTTGGTTCGTTGGTTGGTTGGTTCGTTGGTTCGTTGGTTCGTTTGTTCGTTTGTTCGTTTGTTCGCTGGTTCGTTGGTTCGTTGGTTCGTTCTTTCGTTGGTTCGTTGGTTCGTTGGTTCGTTGGTTCGTTGGTTCGATGGTTCGTTGGTTCGTTGGTTCGTTGGTTCGTTGGTTCGTTGGTTCGTTGGTTCGTTGGTTCGTTGGTTCGTTGGTTCGTTGGTTCGTTGGTTCGTTGGCTCGTTGGTTCGTTGGTTCGTGGGTTCGTTGGTTCGTTGGTTCGTTGGTTCGTTGGTTGGTTGGTTCGTTGGTTCGTTGGTTCGTTTGTTCGTTTGTTCGTTTGTTCGCTGGTTCGTTGGTTCGTTGGTTCGTTCTTTCGTTGGTTCGTTGGTTCGTTGGTTCGTTGGTTCGTTGGTTCGATGGTTCGTTGGTTCGTTGGTTCGTTGGTTCGTTGGTTCGTTGGTTCGTTGGTTCGTTGGTTCGTTTGTTTCGTTGTTTCTTTCTTTCTTTGTTCGTTTGTTCGTTGGTTCGTTTGTTCGTTGGTTCGTTGGTTCGTTTGTTCGTTTGTTCGTTTGTTCGTTTGTTCGCTAGTTCGTTGGTTCGTTGGTTCGTTGGTTCGTTGGTTCGTTGGTTCGTTGGTTCGTTGGTTCGTTGGTTCGTTGGTCCGTTGGTTCGTTGGTATTTGGTTCGTTGGTTCGTAGGTTCGTTGGTTCTTTGGTTCGTTGGTTCGTTGGTTCGTTGGTTCGTTGGTTCGTTGGTTCGTTGGTTCGTTGGTTCGTTGGTTCGTTGGTTCGTTGGTTCGTTGGTTCGTTGGTTCGTTGGTTCGTTGGTTCGTTGGTTCGTTGGTTCGTTGGTTCGTTGGTTCGTTGGTTCGTTGGTTCGTTGGTTCGTTGGTTCGTTGGTTCGTTGGTTCGTTGGTTCGTTGGTTCGTTGGTTCGTTGGTTCGTTGGTTCGTTGGTTCGTTGGTTCGTTGGTTCGTTTGTTTCTTTGTTTCTTTCTTTCTTTGTTCGTTTGTTCGTTTGTTCGTTGGTTCGTTGGTTCGTTGGTTCGTTGGTTCGTTTGTTTCTTTGTTTCTTTCTTTCTTTGTTCGTTTGTTCGTTTGTTCGTTGGTTCGTTGGTTCGTTGGTTCGTTGGTTCGTTGGTTCGTTGGTTCGTTGGTTCGTTTGTTTCTTTGTTTCTTTCTTCCTTTGTTCGTTTGTTCGTTTGTTCGTTTGTTCGTTGGTTCGTTGGTTCGTTTGTTCGTTTGTTCGTTTGTTCGTTTGTTCGTTTGTTCGTTTGTTCGCTGGTTCGTTGGTTCGTTGGTTCGTTGGTTCGTTGGTTCGTTGGTTCGTTGGTTCGTTGGTTCGTTGGTTCGTTGGTTCGTTGGTTCGTAGGTTCGTTGGTTCTTTGGTTCGTTGGTTCGTTGGTTCGTTGGTTCGTTGGTTCGTTGGTTCGTTGGTTCGTTTGTTTCTTTGTTTCTTTCTTTCTTTGTTCGTTTGTTCGATTGTTCGTTGGTTCGTTGGTTCGTTTGTTCGCTGGTTCGTTGGTTCGTTGGTTCGTTGGTTCGTTGGTTCGTTGGTTCGTTGGTTCGTTGGTTCGTTTGTTCGTTTGTTCGCTGGTTCGTTGGTTCGTTGGTTCGTTGGTTCGTTGGTTCGTTGGTTCGTTGGTTCGATGGTTCGTTGGTTCGTTGGTTCGTTGGTTCGTTGGTTCGTTTGTTTCTTTGTTTCTTTCTTTCTTTGTTCGTTTGTTCGTTTGTTCGTTTGTTCGTTTGTTCGTTGGTTCGTTGGTTCGTTTGTTCGTTTGTTCGTTTGTTCGTTTGTTCGTTTGTTCGCTGGTTCGTTGGTTCGTTGGTTCGTTGGTTCGTTGGTTCGTTGGTTCGTTGGTTCGTTGGTTCGTTGGTTCGTTTGTTTCTTTGTTTCTTTCTTCCTTTGTTCGTTTGTTCGTTTGTTCGTTTGTTCGTTGGTTCGTTGGTTCGTTTGTTCGTTTGTTCGTTTGTTCGTTTGTTCGTTTGTTCGTTTGTTCGCTGGTTCGTTGGTTCGTTGGTTCGTTGGTTCGTTGGTTCGTTGGTTCGTTGGTTCGTTGGTTCGTTGGTTCGTTGGTTCGTTGGTTCGTTGGTTCGTAGGTTCGTTGGTTCTTTGGTTCGTTGGTTCGTTGGTTCGTTGGTTCGTTGGTTCGTTGGTTCGTTGGTTCGTTGGTTCGTTGGTTCGTTTGTTTCTTTGTTTCTTTCTTTCTTTGTTCGTTTGTTCGTTTGTTCGTTGGTTCGTTGGTTCGTTTGTTCGCTGGTTCGTTGGTTCGTTGGTTCGTTAGTTTCTTTGTTTCTTTCTTTCTTTGTTCGTTTGTTCGTTTGTTCGTTTGTTCGTTTGTTCGTTTGTTCGTTGGTTCGTTGGTTCGTTTGTTCGTTTGTTCGTTTGTTCGTTTGTTCGTTTGTTCGTTTGTTCGTTTGTTCGCTGGTTCGTTGGTTCGTTGGTTCGTTGGTTCGTTGGTTCGTTGGTTCGTTGGTTCGTTGGTTCGTTTGTTCGTTTGTTCGCTGGTTCGTTGGTTCGTTGGTTCGTTGGTTCGTTGGTTCGTTGGTTCGTTGGTTCGTTGGTTCGTTGGTTCGTTGGTTCGTTTGTTCGTTTGTTCGCTGGTTCGTTGGTTCGTTGGTTCGTTGGTTCGTTGGTTCGTTGGTTCGTTGGTTCGTTGGTTCGTTGGTTCGTTGGTTCGTTGGTTCGATGGTTCGTTGGTTCGTTGGTTCGTTGGTTCGTTGGTTCGTTTGTTTCGTTGTTTCTTTCTTTCTTTGTTCGTTTGTTCGTTGGTTCGTTTGTTCGTTGGTTCGTTGGTTCGTTTGTTCGTTTGTTCGTTTGTTCGTTTGTTCGCTGGTTCGTTGGTTCGTTGGTTCGTTGGTTCGTTGGTTCGTTGGTTCGTTGGTTCGTTGGTTCGATGGTTCGTTGGTTCGTTGGTTCGTTGGTTCGTTGGTTCGTTTGTTCGTTTGTTCGCTGGTTCGTTGGTTCGTTGGTTCGTTGGTTCGTTGGTTCGTTGGTTCGTTGGTTCGTTTGTTCGTTTGTTCGTTTGTTCGCTGGTTCGTTGGTTCGTTGGTTCGTTTGTTCGTTGGTTCGTTGGTTCGTTTGTTCGTTTGTTCGTTTGTTCGTTTGTTCGTTTGTTCGTTGGTTCGTTGGTTCGTTTGTTCGTTTGTTCGTTTGTTCGTTTGTTCGTTTGTTCGCTGGTTCGTTGGTTCGTTGGTTCGTTGGTTCGTTGGTTCGTTGGTTCGTTGGTTCGTTGGTTCGTTTGTTCGTTTGTTCGCTGGTTCGTTGGTTCGTTGGTTCGTTGGTTCGTTGGTTCGTTGGTTCGTTGGTTCGATGGTTCGTTGGTTCGTTGGTTCGTTGGTTCGTTGGTTCGTTTGTTTCTTTGTTTCTTTCTTTCTTTGTTCGTTTGTTCGTTTGTTCGCTGGTTCGTTGGTTCGTTGGTTCGTTGGTTCGTTGGTTCGTTGGTTCGTTGGTTCGTTTGTTCGTTTGTTCGCTGGTTCGTTGGTTCGTTGGTTCGTTGGTTCGTTGGTTCGTTGGTTCGTTGGTTCGTTGGTTCGTTGGTTCGTTGGTTCGTTGGTTCGTTGGTTCGTTGGTTCGTTTGTTCGTTTGTTCGTTTGTTCGTTTGTTCGTTTGTTCGCTGGTTCGTTGGTTCGTTGGTTCGTTGGTTCGTTGGTTCGTTGGTTCGTTGGTTCGTTGGTTCGTTGGTTCGTTGGTTCGTTTGTTTCTTTGTTTCTTTCTTCCTTTGTTCGTTTGTTCGTTTGTTCGTTTGTTCGTTGGTTCGTTGGTTCGTTTGTTCGTTTGTTCGTTTGTTCGTTTGTTCGTTTGTTCGTTTGTTCGCTGGTTCGTTGGTTCGTTGGTTCGTTGGTTCGTTGGTTCGTTGGTTCGTTGGTTCGTTGGTTCGTTGGTTCGTTGGTTCGTTGGTTCGTTGGTTCGTAGGTTCGTTGGTTCCTTGGTTCGTTGGTTCGTTGGTTCGTTGGTTCGTTGGTTCGTTGGTTCGTTGGTTCGTTGGTTCGTTGGTTCGTTTGTTTCTTTGTTTCTTTCTTTCTTTGTTCGTTTGTTCGTTTGTTCGTTGGTTCGTTGGTTCGTTTGTTCGCTGGTTCGTTGGTTCGTTGGTTCGTTAGTTTCTTTGTTTCTTTCTTTCTTTGTTCGTTTGTTCGTTTGTTCGTTTGTTCGTTTGTTCGTTTGTTCGTTGGTTCGTTGGTTCGTTTGTTCGTTTGTTCGTTTGTTCGTTTGTTCGTTTGTTCGCTGGTTCGTTGGTTCGTTGGTTCGTTGGTTCGTTGGTTCGTTGGTTCGTTGGTTCGTTGGTTCGTTGGTTCGTTGGTTCGTTTGTTCGTTTGTTCGTTTGTTCGTTTGTTCGTTTGTTCGTTGGTTCGTTGGTTCGTTTGTTCGTTTGTTCGTTTGTTCGTTTGTTCGTTTGTTCGCTGGTTCGTTGGTTCGTTGGTTCGTTGGTTCGTTGGTTCGTTGGTTCGTTGGTTCGTTTGTTCGTTTGTTCGCTGGTTCGTTGGTTCGTTGGTTCGTTGGTTCGTTGGTTCGTTGGTTCGTTGGTTCGATGGTTCGTTGGTTCGTTGGTTCGTTGGTTCGTTGGTTCGTTTGTTTCTTTGTTTCTTTCTTTCTTTGTTCGTTTGTTCGTTTGTTCGCTGGTTCGTTGGTTCGTTGGTTCGTTGGTTCGTTGGTTCGTTGGTTCGTTGGTTCGTTTGTTCGTTTGTTCGCTGGTTCGTTGGTTCGTTGGTTCGTTGGTTCGTTGGTTCGTTGGTTCGTTGGTTCGTTGGTTCGTTGGTTCGTTGGTTCGTTGGTTCGTTGGTTCGTTGGCTCGTTGGTTCGTTGGTTCGTGGGTTCGTTGGTTCGTTGGTTCGTTGGTTCGTTGGTTGGTTGGTTCGTTGGTTCGTTGGTTCGTTTGTTCGTTTGTTCGTTTGTTCGCTGGTTCGTTGGTTCGTTGGTTCGTTCTTTCGTTGGTTCGTTGGTTCGTTGGTTCGTTGGTTCGTTGGTTCGATGGTTCGTTGGTTCGTTGGTTCGTTGGTTCGTTGGTTCGTTGGTTCGTTGGTTCGTTGGTTCGTTTGTTTCGTTGTTTCTTTCTTTCTTTGTTCGTTTGTTCGTTGGTCCGTTGGTTCGTTGGTATTTGGTTCGTTGGTTCGTAGGTTCGTTGGTTCTTTGGTTCGTTGGTTCGTTGGTTCGTTGGTTCGTTGGTTCGTTGGTTCGTTGGTTCGTTGGTTCGTTGGTTCGTTGGTTCGTTGGTTCGTTGGTTCGTTGGTTCGTTGGTTCGTTGGTTCGTTGGTTCGTTGGTTCGTTGGTTCGTTGGTTCGTTGGTTCGTTGGTTCGTTGGTTCGTTGGTTCGTTGGTTCGTTGGTTCGTTGGTTCGTTGGTTCGTTGGTTCGTTGGTTCGTTGGTTCGTTGGTTCGTTGGTTCGTTTGTTTCTTTGTTTCTTTCTTTCTTTGTTCGTTTGTTCGTTTGTTCGTTGGTTCGTTGGTTCGTTGGTTCGTTGGTTCGTTTGTTTCTTTGTTTCTTTCTTTCTTTGTTCGTTTGTTCGTTTGTTCGTTGGTTCGTTGGTTCGTTGGTTCGTTGGTTCGTTTGTTTCTTTGTTTCTTTCTTCCTTTGTTCGTTTGTTCGTTTGTTCGTTTGTTCGTTGGTTCGTTGGTTCGTTTGTTCGTTTGTTCGTTTGTTCGTTTGTTCGTTTGTTCGTTTGTTCGCTGGTTCGTTGGTTCGTTGGTTCGTTGGTTCGTTGGTTCGTTGGTTCGTTGGTTCGTTGGTTCGTTGGTTCGTTGGTTCGTTGGTTCGTAGGTTCGTTGGTTCTTTGGTTCGTTGGTTCGTTGGTTCGTTGGTTCGTTGGTTCGTTGGTTCGTTGGTTCGTTGGTTCGTTTGTTTCTTTGTTTCTTTCTTTCTTTGTTCGTTTGTTCGATTGTTCGTTGGTTCGTTGGTTCGTTTGTTCGCTGGTTCGTTGGTTCGTTGGTTCGTTGGTTCGTTGGTTCGTTGGTTCGTTGGTTCGTTTGTTCGTTTGTTCGCTGGTTCGTTGGTTCGTTGGTTCGTTGGTTCGTTGGTTCGTTGGTTCGTTGGTTCGATGGTTCGTTGGTTCGTTGGTTCGTTGGTTCGTTGGTTCGTTTGTTTCTTTGTTTCTTTCTTTCTTTGTTCGTTTGTTCGTTTGTTCGTTTGTTCGTTTGTTCGTTGGTTCGTTGGTTCGTTTGTTCGTTTGTTCGTTTGTTCGTTTGTTCGTTTGTTCGCTGGTTCGTTGGTTCGTTGGTTCGTTGGTTCGTTGGTTCGTTGGTTCGTTGGTTCGTTGGTTCGTTGGTTCGTTGGTTCGTTGGTTCGTTGGTTCGTTGGTTCGTTGGTATTTGGTTCGTTGGTTCGTAGGTTCGTTGGTTCTTTGGTTCGTTGGTTCGTTGGTTCGTTGGTTCGTTGGTTCGTTGGTTCGTTGGTTCGTTGGTTCGTTGGTTCGTTGGTTCGTTGGTTCGTTGGTTCGTTGGTTCGTTGGTTCGTTGGTTCGTTGGTTCGTTGGTTCGTTGGTTCGTTGGTTCGTTGGTTCGTTGGTTCGTTGGTTCGTTGGTTCGTTGGTTCGTTGGTTCGTTGGTTCGTTGGTTCGTTGGTTCGTTGGTTCGTTGGTTCGTTTGTTTCTTTGTTTCTTTCTTTCTTTGTTCGGTTGTTCGTTTGTTCGTTGGTTCGTTGGTTCGTTGGTTCGTTGGTTCGTTGGTTCGTTTGTTTCTTTGTTTCTTTCTTCCTTTGTTCGTTTGTTCGTTTGTTCGTTTGTTCGTTGGTTCGTTGGTTCGTTTGTTCGTTTGTTCGTTTGTTCGTTTGTTCGTTTGTTCGTTTGTTCGCTGGTTCGTTGGTTCGTTGGTTCGTTGGTTCGTTGGTTCGTTGGTTCGTTGGTTCGTTGGTTCGTTGGTTCGTTGGTTCGTTGGTTCGTAGGTTCGTTGGTTCTTTGGTTCGTTGGTTCGTTGGTTCGTTGGTTCGTTGGTTCGTTGGTTCGTTGGTTCGTTGGTTCGTTTGTTTCTTTGTTTCTTTCTTTCTTTGTTCGTTTGTTCGATTGTTCGTTGGTTCGTTGGTTCGTTTGTTCGCTGGTTCGTTGGTTCGTTGGTTCGTTGGTTCGTTGGTTCGTTGGTTCGTTGGTTCGTTTGTTCGTTTGTTCGCTGGTTCGTTGGTTCGTTGGTTCGTTGGTTCGTTGGTTCGTTGGTTCGTTGGTTCGATGGTTCGTTGGTTCGTTGGTTCGTTGGTTCGTTGGTTCGTTTGTTTCTTTGTTTCTTTCTTTCTTTGTTCGTTTGTTCGTTTGTTCGTTTGTTCGTTTGTTCGTTGGTTCGTTGGTTCGTTTGTTCGTTTGTTCGTTTGTTCGTTTGTTCGTTTGTTCGCTGGTTCGTTGGTTCGTTGGTTCGTTGGTTCGTTGGTTCGTTGGTTCGTTGGTTCGTTGGTTCGTTGGTTCGTTTGTTTCTTTGTTTCTTTCTTCCTTTGTTCGTTTGTTCGTTTGTTCGTTTGTTCGTTGGTTCGTTGGTTCGTTTGTTCGTTTGTTCGTTTGTTCGTTTGTTCGTTTATTCGTTTGTTCGCTGGTTCGTTGGTTCGTTGGTTCGTTGGTTCGTTGGTTCGTTGGTTCGTTGGTTCGTTGGTTCGTTGGTTCGTTTGTTTCTTTGTTTCTTTCTTTCTTTGTTCGTTTGTTCGATTGTTCGTTGGTTCGTTGGTTCGTTTGTTCGCTGGTTCGTTGGTTCGTTGGTTCGTTGGTTCGTTGGTTCGTTGGTTCGTTGGTTCGTTGGTTCGTTGGTTCGTTTGTTCGTTTGTTCGCTGGTTCGTTGGTTCGTTGGTTCGTTGGTTCGTTGGTTCGTTGGTTCGTTGGTTCGATGGTTCGTTGGTTCGTTGGTTCGTTGGTTCGTTGGTTCGTTTGTTTCTTTGTTTCTTTCTTTCTTTGTTCGTTTGTTCGTTTGTTCGTTTGTTCGTTTGTTCGTTGGTTCGTTGGTTCGTTTGTTCGTTTGTTCGTTTGTTCGTTTGTTCGTTTGTTCGCTGGTTCGTTGGTTCGTTGGTTCGTTGGTTCGTTGGTTCGTTGGTTCGTTGGTTCGTTGGTTCGTTGGTTCGTTTGTTTCTTTGTTTCTTTCTTCCTTTGTTCGTTTGTTCGTTTGTTCGTTTGTTCGTTGGTTCGTTGGTTCGTTTGTTCGTTTGTTCGTTTGTTCGTTTGTTCGTTTGTTCGTTTGTTCGCTGGTTCGTTGGTTCGTTGGTTCGTTGGTTCGTTGGTTCGTTGGTTCGTTGGTTCGTTGGTTCGTTGGTTCGTTGGTTCGTTGGTTCGTTGGTTCGTAGGTTCGTTGGTTCTTTGGTTCGTTGGTTCGTTGGTTCGTTGGTTCGTTGGTTCGTTGGTTCGTTGGTTCGTTGGTTCGTTGGTTCGTTTGTTTCTTTGTTTCTTTCTTTCTTTGTTCGTTTGTTCGTTTGTTCGTTGGTTCGTTGGTTCGTTTGTTCGCTGGTTCGTTGGTTCGTTGGTTCGTTAGTTTCTTTGTTTCTTTCTTTCTTTGTTCGTTTGTTCGTTTGTTCGTTTGTTCGTTTGTTCGTTTGTTCGTTGGTTCGTTGGTTCGTTTGTTCGTTTGTTCGTTTGTTCGTTTGTTCGTTTGTTCGTTTGTTCGCTGGTTCGTTGGTTCGTTGGTTCGTTGGTTCGTTGGTTCGTTGGTTCGTTGGTTCGTTGGTTCGTTTGTTCGTTTGTTCGCTGGTTCGTTGGTTCGTTGGTTCGTTGGTTCGTTGGTTCGTTGGTTCGTTGGTTCGTTGGTTCGTTGGTTCGTTGGTTCGTTTGTTCGTTTGTTCGCTGGTTCGTTGGTTCGTTGGTTCGTTGGTTCGTTGGTTCGTTGGTTCGTTGGTTCGTTGGTTCGTTGGTTCGTTGGTTCGTTGGTTCGATGGTTCGTTGGTTCGTTGGTTCGTTGGTTCGTTGGTTCGTTTGTTTCGTTGTTTCTTTCTTTCTTTGTTCGTTTGTTCGTTGGTTCGTTTGTTCGTTGGTTCGTTGGTTCGTTTGTTCGTTTGTTCGTTTGTTCGTTTGTTCGCTGGTTCGTTGGTTCGTTGGTTCGTTGGTTCGTTGGTTCGTTGGTTCGTTGGTTCGTTGGTTCGATGGTTCGTTGGTTCGTTGGTTCGTTGGTTCGTTGGTTCGTTTGTTCGTTTGTTCGCTGGTTCGTTGGTTCGTTGGTTCGTTGGTTCGTTGGTTCGTTGGTTCGTTGGTTCGTTTGTTCGTTTGTTCGTTTGTTCGCTGGTTCGTTGGTTCGTTGGTTCGTTTGTTCGTTGGTTCGTTGGTTCGTTTGTTCGTTTGTTCGTTTGTTCGTTTGTTCGTTTGTTCGTTGGTTCGTTGGTTCGTTTGTTCGTTTGTTCGTTTGTTCGTTTGTTCGTTTGTTCGCTGGTTCGTTGGTTCGTTGGTTCGTTGGTTCGTTGGTTCGTTGGTTCGTTGGTTCGTTGGTTCGTTGGTTCGTTGGTTCGTTGGTTCGTTGGTTCGTTGGTTCGTTGGTTCGTTTGTTCGTTTGTTCGTTTGTTCGTTTGTTCGTTTGTTCGCTGGTTCGTTGGTTCGTTGGTTCGTTGGTTCGTTGGTTCGTTGGTTCGTTGGTTCGTTGGTTCGTTGGTTCGTTTGTTTCTTTGTTTCTTTCTTCCTTTGTTCGTTTGTTCGTTTGTTCGTTTGTTCGTTGGTTCGTTGGTTCGTTTGTTCGTTTGTTCGTTTGTTCGTTTGTTCGTTTGTTCGTTTGTTCGCTGGTTCGTTGGTTCGTTGGTTCGTTGGTTCGTTGGTTCGTTGGTTCGTTGGTTCGTTGGTTCGTTGGTTCGTTGGTTCGTTGGTTCGTTGGTTCGTTGGTTCGTAGGTTCGTTGGTTCCTTGGTTCGTTGGTTCGTTGGTTCGTTGGTTCGTTGGTTCGTTGGTTCGTTGGTTCGTTGGTTCGTTGGTTCGTTTGTTTCTTTGTTTCTTTCTTTCTTTGTTCGTTTGTTCGTTTGTTCGTTGGTTCGTTGGTTCGTTTGTTCGCTGGTTCGTTGGTTCGTTGGTTCGTTAGTTTCTTTGTTTCTTTCTTTCTTTGTTCGTTTGTTCGTTTGTTCGTTTGTTCGTTTGTTCGTTTGTTCGTTGGTTCGTTGGTTCGTTTGTTCGTTTGTTCGTTTGTTCGTTTGTTCGTTTGTTCGCTGGTTCGTTGGTTCGTTGGTTCGTTGGTTCGTTGGTTCGTTGGTTCGTTGGTTCGTTGGTTCGTTGGTTCGTTGGTTCGTTTGTTCGTTTGTTCGTTTGTTCGTTTGTTCGTTTGTTCGTTGGTTCGTTGGTTCGTTTGTTCGTTTGTTCGTTTGTTCGTTTGTTCGTTTGTTCGCTGGTTCGTTGGTTCGTTGGTTCGTTGGTTCGTTGGTTCGTTGGTTCGTTGGTTCGTTTGTTCGTTTGTTCGCTGGTTCGTTGGTTCGTTGGTTCGTTGGTTCGTTGGTTCGTTGGTTCGTTGGTTCGATGGTTCGTTGGTTCGTTGGTTCGTTGGTTCGTTGGTTCGTTTGTTTCTTTGTTTCTTTCTTTCTTTGTTCGTTTGTTCGTTTGTTCGCTGGTTCGTTGGTTCGTTGGTTCGTTGGTTCGTTGGTTCGTTGGTTCGTTGGTTCGTTTGTTCGTTTGTTCGCTGGTTCGTTGGTTCGTTGGTTCGTTGGTTCGTTGGTTCGTTGGTTCGTTGGTTCGTTGGTTCGTTGGTTCGTTGGTTCGTTGGTTCGTTGGTTCGTTGGCTCGTTGGTTCGTTGGTTCGTGGGTTCGTTGGTTCGTTGGTTCGTTGGTTCGTTGGTTGGTTGGTTCGTTGGTTCGTTGGTTCGTTTGTTCGTTTGTTCGTTTGTTCGCTGGTTCGTTGGTTCGTTGGTTCGTTCTTTCGTTGGTTCGTTGGTTCGTTGGTTCGTTGGTTCGTTGGTTCGATGGTTCGTTGGTTCGTTGGTTCGTTGGTTCGTTGGTTCGTTGGTTCGTTGGTTCGTTTGTTTCGTTGTTTCTTTCTTCTTTGTTCGTTTGTTCGTTGGTCCGTTGGTTCGTTGGTATTTGGTTCGTTGGTTCGTAGGTTCGTTGGTTCTTTGGTTCGTTGGTTCGTTGGTTCGTTGGTTCGTTGGTTCGTTGGTTCGTTGGTTCGTTGGTTCGTTGGTTCGTTGGTTCGTTGGTTCGTTGGTTCGTTGGTTCGTTGGTTCGTTGGTTCGTTGGTTCGTTGGTTCGTTGGTTCGTTGGTTCGTTGGTTCGTTGGTTCGTTGGTTCGTTGGTTCGTTGGTTCGTTGGTTCGTTGGTTCGTTGGTTCGTTGGTTCGTTGGTTCGTTGGTTCGTTGGTTCGTTTGTTTCTTTGTTTCTTTCTTTCTTTGTTCGTTTGTTCGTTTGTTCGTTGGTTCGTTGGTTCGTTGGTTCGTTGGTTCGTTTGTTTCTTTGTTTCTTTCTTTCTTTGTTCGTTTGTTCGTTTGTTCGTTGGTTCGTTGGTTCGTTGGTTCGTTGGTTCGTTTGTTTCTTTGTTTCTTTCTTCCTTTGTTCGTTTGTTCGTTTGTTCGTTTGTTCGTTGGTTCGTTGGTTCGTTTGTTCGTTTGTTCGTTTGTTCGTTTGTTCGTTTGTTCGTTTGTTCGCTGGTTCGTTGGTTCGTTGGTTCGTTGGTTCGTTGGTTCGTTGGTTCGTTGGTTCGTTGGTTCGTTGGTTCGTTGGTTCGTTGGTTCGTAGGTTCGTTGGTTCTTTGGTTCGTTGGTTCGTTGGTTCGTTGGTTCGTTGGTTCGTTGGTTCGTTGGTTCGTTGGTTCGTTTGTTTCTTTGTTTCTTTCTTTCTTTGTTCGTTTGTTCGATTGTTCGTTGGTTCGTTGGTTCGTTTGTTCGCTGGTTCGTTGGTTCGTTGGTTCGTTGGTTCGTTGGTTCGTTGGTTCGTTGGTTCGTTGGTTCGTTTGTTCGTTTGTTCGCTGGTTCGTTGGTTCGTTGGTTCGTTGGTTCGTTGGTTCGTTGGTTCGTTGGTTCGATGGTTCGTTGGTTCGTTGGTTCGTTGGTTCGTTGGTTCGTTTGTTTCTTTGTTTCTTTCTTTCTTTGTTCGTTTGTTCGTTTGTTCGTTTGTTCGTTTGTTCGTTTGTTCGTTGGTTCGTTGGTTCGTTTGTTCGTTTGTTCGTTTGTTCGTTTGTTCGTTTGTTCGCTGGTTCGTTGGTTCGTTGGTTCGTTGGTTCGTTGGTTCGTTGGTTCGTTGGTTCGTTGGTTCGTTGGTTCGTTGGTTCGTTGGTTCGTTGGTTCGTTGGTATTTGGTTCGTTGGTTCGTAGGTTCGTTGGTTCTTTGGTTCGTTGGTTCGTTGGTTCGTTGGTTCGTTGGTTCGTTGGTTCGTTGGTTCGTTGGTTCGTTGGTTCGTTGGTTCGTTGGTTCGTTGGTTCGTTGGTTCGTTGGTTCGTTGGTTCGTTGGTTCGTTGGTTCGTTGGTTCGTTGGTTCGTTGGTTCGTTGGTTCGTTGGTTCGTTGGTTCGTTGGTTCGTTGGTTCGTTGGTTCGTTGGTTCGTTGGTTCGTTGGTTCGTTGGTTCGTTGGTTCGTTGGTTCGTTGGTTCGTTGGTTCGTTTGTTTCTTTGTTTCTTTCTTTCTTTGTTCGGTTGTTCGTTTGTTCGTTGGTTCGTTGGTTCGTTGGTTCGTTGGTTCGTTGGTTCGTTTGTTTCTTTGTTTCTTTCTTCCTTTGTTCGTTTGTTCGTTTGTTCGTTTGTTCGTTGGTTCGTTGGTTCGTTTGTTCGTTTGTTCGTTTGTTCGTTTGTTCGTTTGTTCGTTTGTTCGCTGGTTCGTTGGTTCGTTGGTTCGTTGGTTCGTTGGTTCGTTGGTTCGTTGGTTCGTTGGTTCGTTGGTTCGTTGGTTCGTTGGTTCGTAGGTTCGTTGGTTCTTTGGTTCGTTGGTTCGTTGGTTCGTTGGTTCGTTGGTTCGTTGGTTCGTTGGTTCGTTGGTTCGTTTGTTTCTTTGTTTCTTTCTTTCTTTGTTCGTTTGTTCGATTGTTCGTTGGTTCGTTGGTTCGTTTGTTCGCTGGTTCGTTGGTTCGTTGGTTCGTTGGTTCGTTGGTTCGTTGGTTCGTTGGTTCGTTTGTTCGTTTGTTCGCTGGTTCGTTGGTTCGTTGGTTCGTTGGTTCGTTGGTTCGTTGGTTCGTTGGTTCGATGGTTCGTTGGTTCGTTGGTTCGTTGGTTCGTTGGTTCGTTTGTTTCTTTGTTTCTTTCTTTCTTTGTTCGTTTGTTCGTTTGTTCGTTTGTTCGTTTGTTCGTTGGTTCGTTGGTTCGTTTGTTCGTTTGTTCGTTTGTTCGTTTGTTCGTTTGTTCGCTGGTTCGTTGGTTCGTTGGTTCGTTGGTTCGTTGGTTCGTTGGTTCGTTGGTTCGTTGGTTCGTTGGTTCGTTTGTTTCTTTGTTTCTTTCTTCCTTTGTTCGTTTGTTCGTTTGTTCGTTTGTTCGTTGGTTCGTTGGTTCGTTTGTTCGTTTGTTCGTTTGTTCGTTTGTTCGTTTATTCGTTTGTTCGCTGGTTCGTTGGTTCGTTGGTTCGTTGGTTCGTTGGTTCGTTGGTTCGTTGGTTCGTTGGTTCGTTGGTTCGTTGGTTCGTTTGTTTCTTTGTTTCTTTCTTTCTTTGTTCGTTTGTTCGATTGTTCGTTGGTTCGTTGGTTCGTTTGTTCGCTGGTTCGTTGGTTCGTTGGTTCGTTGGTTCGTTGGTTCGTTGGTTCGTTGGTTCGTTGGTTCGTTTGTTCGTTTGTTCGCTGGTTCGTTGGTTCGTTGGTTCGTTGGTTCGTTGGTTCGTTGGTTCGTTGGTTCGATGGTTCGTTGGTTCGTTGGTTCGTTGGTTCGTTGGTTCGTTTGTTTCTTTGTTTCTTTCTTTCTTTGTTCGTTTGTTCGTTTGTTCGTTTGTTCGTTTGTTCGTTGGTTCGTTGGTTCGTTTGTTCGTTTGTTCGTTTGTTCGTTTGTTCGTTTGTTCGCTGGTTCGTTGGTTCGTTGGTTCGTTGGTTCGTTGGTTCGTTGGTTCGTTGGTTCGTTGGTTCGTTGGTTCGTTTGTTTCTTTGTTTCTTTCTTCCTTTGTTCGTTTGTTCGTTTGTTCGTTTGTTCGTTGGTTCGTTGGTTCGTTTGTTCGTTTGTTCGTTTGTTCGTTTGTTCGTTTGTTCGTTTGTTCGTTTGTTCGCTGGTTCGTTGGTTCGTTGGTTCGTTGGTTCGTTGGTTCGTTGGTTCGTTGGTTCGTTGGTTCGTTGGTTCGTTGGTTCGTTGGTTCGTTGGTTCGTAGGTTCGTTGGTTCTTTGGTTCGTTGGTTCGTTGGTTCGTTGGTTCGTTGGTTCGTTGGTTCGTTGGTTCGTTGGTTCGTTGGTTCGTTTGTTTCTTTGTTTCTTTCTTTCTTTGTTCGTTTGTTCGTTTGTTCGTTGGTTCGTTGGTTCGTTTGTTCGCTGGTTCGTTGGTTCGTTGGTTCGTTAGTTTCTTTGTTTCTTTCTTTCTTTGTTCGTTTGTTCGTTTGTTCGTTTGTTCGTTTGTTCGTTTGTTCGTTGGTTCGTTGGTTCGTTTGTTCGTTTGTTCGTTTGTTCGTTTGTTCGTTTGTTCGTTTGTTCGCTGGTTCGTTGGTTCGTTGGTTCGTTGGTTCGTTGGTTCGTTGGTTCGTTGGTTCGTTGGTTCGTTTGTTCGTTTGTTCGCTGGTTCGTTGGTTCGTTGGTTCGTTGGTTCGTTGGTTCGTTGGTTCGTTGGTTCGTTGGTTCGTTGGTTCGTTGGTTCGTTGGTTCGTTGGTTCGTTTGTTCGTTTGTTCGCTGGTTCGTTGGTTCGTTGGTTCGTTGGTTCGTTGGTTCGTTGGTTCGTTGGTTCGTTGGTTCGTTGGTTCGTTGGTTCGTTGGTTCGATGGTTCGTTGGTTCGTTGGTTCGTTGGTTCGTTGGTTCGTTTGTTTCGTTGTTTCTTTCTTTCTTTGTTCGTTTGTTCGTTGGTTCGTTTGTTCGTTGGTTCGTTGGTTCGTTTGTTCGTTTGTTCGTTTGTTCGTTTGTTCGCTGGTTCGTTGGTTCGTTGGTTCGTTGGTTCGTTGGTTCGTTGGTTCGTTGGTTCGTTGGTTCGATGGTTCGTTGGTTCGTTGGTTCGTTGGTTCGTTGGTTCGTTTGTTCGTTTGTTCGTTTGTTCGCTGGTTCGTTGGTTCGTTGGTTCGTTTGTTCGTTGGTTCGTTGGTTCGTTTGTTCGTTTGTTCGTTTGTTCGTTTGTTCGTTTGTTCGTTGGTTCGTTGGTTCGTTTGTTCGTTTGTTCGTTTGTTCGTTTGTTCGTTTGTTCGCTGGTTCGTTGGTTCGTTGGTTCGTTGGTTCGTTGGTTCGTTGGTTCGTTGGTTCGTTGGTTCGTTTGTTCGTTTGTTCGCTGGTTCGTTGGTTCGTTGGTTCGTTGGTTCGTTGGTTCGTTGGTTCGTTGGTTCGATGGTTCGTTGGTTCGTTGGTTCGTTGGTTCGTTGGTTCGTTTGTTTCTTTGTTTCTTTCTTTCTTTGTTCGTTTGTTCGTTTGTTCGCTGGTTCGTTGGTTCGTTGGTTCGTTGGTTCGTTGGTTCGTTGGTTCGTTGGTTCGTTTGTTCGTTTGTTCGCTGGTTCGTTGGTTCGTTGGTTCGTTGGTTCGTTGTTCGTTGGTTCGTTGGTTCGTTGGTTCGTTGGTTCGTTGGTTCGTTGGTTCGTTGGTTCGTTGGTTCGTTTGTTCGTTTGTTCGTTTGTTCGTTTGTTCGTTTGTTCGCTGGTTCGTTGGTTCGTTGGTTCGTTGGTTCGTTGGTTCGTTGGTTCGTTGGTTCGTTGGTTCGTTGGTTCGTTTGTTTCTTTGTTTCTTTCTTCCTTTGTTCGTTTGTTCGTTTGTTCGTTTGTTCGTTGGTTCGTTGGTTCGTTTGTTCGTTTGTTCGTTTGTTCGTTTGTTCGTTTGTTCGTTTGTTCGCTGGTTCGTTGGTTCGTTGGTTCGTTGGTTCGTTGGTTCGTTGGTTCGTTGGTTCGTTGGTTCGTTGGTTCGTTGGTTCGTTGGTTCGTTGGTTCGTAGGTTCGTTGGTTCCTTGGTTCGTTGGTTCGTTGGTTCGTTGGTTCGTTGGTTCGTTGGTTCGTTGGTTCGTTGGTTCGTTGGTTCGTTGGTTCGTTTGTTTCTTTGTTTCTTTCTTTCTTTGTTCGTTTGTTCGTTTGTTCGTTGGTTCGTTGGTTCGTTTGTTCGCTGGTTCGTTGGTTCGTTGGTTCGTTAGTTTCTTTGTTTCTTTCTTTCTTTGTTCGTTTGTTCGTTTGTTCGTTTGTTCGTTTGTTCGTTGTTCGTTGGTTCGTTGGTTCGTTGGTTCGTTTGTTCGTTTGTTCGTTTGTTCGTTGTTCGTTTGTTCGCTGGTTCGTTGGTTCGTTGGTTCGTTGGTTCGTTGGTTCGTTGGTTCGTTGGTTCGTTGGTTCGTTGGTTCGTTGGTTCGTTGGTTCGTTGGTTCGTTTGTTCGTTTGTTCGTTTGTTCGTTTGTTCGTTTGTTCGTTGGTTCGTTGGTTCGTTTGTTCGTTTGTTCGTTTGTTCGTTTGTTCGTTTGTTCGCTGGTTCGTTGGTTCGTTGGTTCGTTGGTTCGTTGGTTCGTTGGTTCGTTGGTTCGTTTGTTCGTTTGTTCGCTGGTTCGTTGGTTCGTTGGTTCGTTGGTTCGTTGGTTCGTTGGTTCGTTGGTTCGTTGGTTCGTTGGTTCGTTGGTTCGTTGGTTCGTTGGTTCGTTGGCTCGTTGGTTCGTTGGTTCGTGGGTTCGTTGGTTCGTTGGTTCGTTGGTTCGGTGGTTGGTTGGTTCGTTGGTTCGTTGGTTCGTTTGTTCGTTTGTTCGTTTGTTCGCTGGTTCGTTGGTTCGTTGGTTCGTTCTTTCGTTGGTTCGTTGGTTCGTTGGTTCGTTGGTTCGTTGGTTCGTTGGTTCGTTGGTTCGTTGGTTCGTTG